>NW_024533254.1:0-49618 GCF_016097555.1 Gigantopelta aegis
TATTAATAAACAAATTTGAAAATTTTTTAAGTAAAATTTTTTGCATTCCCTTTTCTCACTAGAAACAAATAAAACCCCAAGAAAAGATAAAATACCAATCCAATCCTGCATATTGTCAAAACATGATACTAAAAAAGGCGGTATTGACACCATCCCTTTAACTTTTTTTCTTCAAAGAAAGTATCCAAAAATCAATCCACTTACTGCTACCCATACCTGGTATATTGTTAGCCTTTGCAGTACCAAACAATCAAAAAATTTTATATTATAACTAATTTTATGTTTAAATTATAATAATAGCATAATTATACTGACTCCAATTATAATCCTAACCTTAATGATCCCAAAATTAACAATTTTTTTGCTTACAAAAAACCCCCTCCCCAAAGTACCATTTGGTTTGAGGCCATCGTAATTATTCCGTTTAAATGAAGAACTTTCCTAGTCAACTTTAGACATTTCTCCTTTTTTAAAATTTATAATTTTCAACAAAAATTTACTTTTTGTTAAAAATTGGATGAATTGGCCTAAAAACTGACTAGCCCTTTTTACTTAGCTAATTAAAAATTTGTATAATAGTTGTGTTTTAAAATTAATTAGTTACAAAAAAATCAACGTTTTACTTAGTGTATAATTTTTAAGATTTAAAAAAATTCCATAGCTGTTTAAAACAATTGTTGGAAAAACGGGAACTTTCATTGCAAAATATTAATTGGTTCTTGCTCACTTTTCTTATCATGACAAATTAAATAGTAACACTAAACTTAAAGCAAAATCCCCCCAAAATAAAAGTGTGATACCTATAAACCAATTGTATTTGACAACAATTCTTATAAAACCCTTTCTATAAATAACAAATGTGAATTATATAACAATGTATAGGGTCCCTTCAATAAATTCGACTTAATACTATTCAAGGGAAAATAATACCGATACAAATGGGCGCTGCAATTAAAAATTTAACCTCACAACTGCGGAACATAAACATATAATATAAATAATTTTTGTTAATTGTACCTCGGGTTGTATTTTCTATAAATTGTTTCCTAAACAAACTTTTGGTATCTTTAAAAAACTTCACTTAAAATTAATATTTTGATTGTTTTTTTTCCCACTGGGTCCCAAATTTTTGTACAAAAAAATAGAATACCAAAACTGAAAAACGAAACCCACAATCATTAATATTTCAATTTTACCCTAAAAGGGGATTCCTTTCTAAATTTCTTTTGGTTTCTTGTCAACAATGTCTATAATTTTCTAGTTTTATTTTATTATAACAAATTTATTTACTTCTTTCTTGCCCCATCATAAGACTAAGCAAAAGTCTAAATTGAAAATGTCCCTTTCTATTTTATTGAATAATTTACCATTAACTTCAAATGCTTATCTTGAGGAATTTCCAATTAAAGTAAAATACCAATAAAAAACCCACTATCCCAAGAATGACTTTAAAAGAAAAAAATCAACTTATTTCAGCCTAATTGATTTGCCAAATTTGTTACCAAGACTTGAAAGTAAAATTCTAAATTAAGTACCTAGAGAAAGATTAGAAAATAATAAAAGTACTTCATTATAAAAATATCCAAAATATGTTCAAACAGTCTTGATAATATTATGATAAATTAAGCAAAATTGATTGTTTGTTAACTGTGAAGAGATTTACCATATTTATTCTAACAACTGTCATGTTATATTTTAGCTAAAGTGTCACTATTCATAGGTAAATTGTGAGGTTAAAACAACCAAAATAGCTTATGAGTAATTGGTTTTGATGAAATTAGAGGGTGTTGCCTTACTAAATAAATTAATAAAATGGTCTTCATATTGTGAGAGTATATCATGTCTTCTAGGACCTTAACATTGATGACAGGCTGAGTATCATTTACAATAATAAAAAAAAACTTTCGAAGTTGACATATTATTAACATGTGGCCCTAAAACAATCTTTAGACAACCCGGCAGAACTACATGTGATAGGCAAAAAATATAATTGCTAGAAGGTAGGCAGTCCTACATACATGATTGTCTTAGTGACACCACACCACACATTTCAAGAAGAAATGGTTTCATTCCAAACAATAGACTAATTTTGACAGAACTGTTGATTCCAAAGTTCCAATCAATTAATTTATAGTATTTTCAGCTGATCTATGCATGCATGTAAGAATAAAATAAAATGCGAGTCATTGAGCATAAAAAATACTTCACAAGCATGTCTTAAAGGAATTGTATCAGGTATAAAGGATTAAAATAGTAACAATGGATACTACTGTCACAATCTTTTTTATGAAAAATGGATACTTATATAAATACAATAGTAAATGTTAAGCATTTCCAATGTTACTATATTATTATTAATATACTAATTAGTGCTGTTTTGTAATGAAAATAATTTTAGTATTAGTATTAGTTTTAGAAGTAAATCTAATTTTTGTTTAGTTTCAGTTTTAGTTATGATAGATTCTGGTGTTTTTTTAGTGTTTGTTATAGTTTTAGTTACTATAATGTGAAGCATTTTGGTTATAATTTAAGTCTTAAAAGAAGTTTTAGTATTAGTTAAATACATGTAACCATAGCAATGTAGCAATGTTTCCTATAACTATGTTATGCTATACTAACTGTAAATACTTGTTATTCTGTCTAAATAAAAATCCCCAAGTTATCAAGCATTACTCTAATTTTCTTCCAAATACTTGAAATAATTCCATACACAGCTGTCCCTGGTCTTCCAACAGTAGCCATGATTCATAGGTGTAGAAACAATTTTGTCATTTGGGGGGGGGGGGGGGGGCACATATAGAAAAAAATTGAAAAAGTTCTGTTTGTTTCCTAAACCTTTTCTTTGGTCTTGCTTCTGCCATATTTACTGACTGTTGAAAGTGACATGTTGCCACATGCAGCTGTGTCAACTTTGCACTATTCAGTGTGAATGAGTTATTGGAATTTTTGAAATGCTTTTACATAAAATGTGTATCTACAGATGTAAATGTATTATAAGGACAGGGATTGAAAAGTGGCTAATCTAAATCACTTGATTGTGAAACCATCTCACAATATACCAAAAATATGGGGGGCATGTGCCCACTGTGCCTCTGTTTCTACACTAGTTGCAATCAAAGGTCAACCTATAATGAGAGTGCATGCATAGTATTCACTTTTCATTGATGTCTGCTAATGTGTAAAATTCAACAGGTGCGTGTGTGAATGTGCTAAAACTAAAAGCAAAGTTAGTTTAGTATTTTTAGTTTTAGTTTTCAGTAAAAGCTAAACTTTTATAGTATTAGTATTAAATTTAGTTGTGGAGGAGGAGAGTTAGTTTGCCAAAATTTAAATGCCCTTACTAAAAAATACTTTTAGTTTTAGTTTTGATATATCAAAACAATACTAATACTAGTACAATGAACTTAAACTGTTAAACTGTTAATAATAGGGGCAAGTAACTAATAAAATAGTGTATCTCTATCAGAAATGTTAGAATGGTACATGGATATATGTTGTTTTGATGCTTCAAGGACTTTCTAGTACTACTAAGTCATTCTGAACATTCTAGTCTTTTGTCACTATAACACTGATGTTCTACTAACAGCTTCAAAGTTCAAAGCAATTGATATGAGAGGACATTTTAAAGCACATGCCACATAGATTGAAAATAAAATGTTGAATATGTCATTTATGTCAACAATGTAATTAATGACATTCTTGTTATTAATTGAATCATTGATAAATGAATATCAGTAATCCAGTCATAATTACCTGCACTAATCTTGAGTCTGTAACACTTATCAACTGTCGAAAGATAAAGGCCATCGGATAACCTGTAGTGATAAGATAATATGTCGATATTAAATACATTTTAAATACTATTTTTCTATAAAATAAGTTCTTTCTTTTATCATAACCAAAGTTACTTCTAATTGTGATTAAAGTCACTGTAATAACAAATCATTAGCTTATAATACCAAAAGACTATGTAAACATCATTGTTAAATGTACAGATTGTTGTAAAAAATTAAGCAAACAAGTAACTAAAATATTTTCTAAAAATAAAGTAAATGTAGGTATGAATAATATCAGTCCAATACAAAGAATGCTAACTAGATAGTAGGGATGGTAAACACATCATTCCTACAAATATCACAGGTGTGTACAAACAATTGCTTAGGATATTCACCAAGTATCTAAATCACTTAAAAAGCATCAGTGACTAATTGAGACCACCAATACTATATATGACAGAACTTGACAACAGACATCCATGCACTGAACACTGAGCTGCAAATTAGTGGAACATCAGGATAAGTGATTTGACAATTTATAAGTAAGAGTAAGTATATACTTGGCTGGACTGAGCACAGATAGATCAAGGAATCAAATTTTGAGGAGACTGAAATCAGTAGCTATGTTAGATCATAATTTTACCAATGAGTACTCCCAGAAAAAAGTGAGCCTTTGGTTCTGAGATACCAGCTATACTGCTTACAATCTCCGTCGGATTCATTATGAATATATAGCTGCCCAATAAGTCAGACTCAGAGAAGATGATATGACCCTGATTTTTAATAATAGACGCCCACTCACTCAATATTGGCGTTGCCGCCCATTGCTAAGGTGCACGTGGGCAGTAACCTCAGGCTAGTGACCTGTATTGTGGGGAGACATGCTTATAATAATGTAAACAAATGATTATTATAATTATTTATTTACTTCCTAGGAAAGTTAAACAAATAATTATTATAAAACAATTTGAAAAGGAGCTTGACTTCACCATACTGACTCACCATCCAGGTGAATGTTGAGCAAGAAATCAGACCTGTTGACATGTACATATATAGTGCCTTATTTAATTTAATAGAGCAATCATACTACATGATATATTTGAACACTCTGGAAATGAACACTAAACTGAGGATCCGATGACTGTGTCATTAAAGAATTATAACCAAAATACGTTCCTATAATATAATACAGTAATATATTGAGTACAAATCAGTGACTATAATCAGCTGCTCTCTCTTTCTTAGGCAGAACTGATACGCAACAATCCATCCTACTCTGATGATGTAAAGGAAAAAGTAGACAGAGCTCCCAAACTAAATAACATACAAATTCATTTACAAAACTAAGTCCTTGGAGTCAAAGGACCGGAGATCGGTAGTACTAGTGAAACCCTCTGATCAATGATGTATGGACATTATTTACAGTTTGGAATTTACTTTTTATTTGTTGTAGTTTTTGCATTAAGCCTGGTGAAAATATAATACTCTTATAATGTTTCAATGTTTAAGCTTACACTACAGATTCCAGGTATACCAATATTTATTGTAGATTGGATATCTAATAACTAATACTGTCTCGTAGTTTTCCTGTTCCTTTTGCTACCTTCTCAACAAATAATGATTAGTTACCTTTAAACTATAATTCTCAATTTATAATACATTAATCTATCAGTCCTCAAATGAGCAATAGTCTTAGGATGATGTTAACTTTTATTTATTAGATTTCCTAAGAATTTTATCCCTGGGGAATGATCTGGAAGAAAATATTAGGTCTATATATCTATAATTTATAGTGATTTCTGTATACAGTAGTAGTTTGCTGGCTTCACAGAGCATACATGAATTGATTTGCAATTATGAGATTCTTATAACCTCATAAGCAAGGCCTTTTTAAAAAGGTCTCTTAACATCAACTCCTGTAATAAGAATCCAGATACTGATAAAATACATCCAAAATGATGCCATAATATACAATCAACTAACCTTATTAGTAATGTTGTTTAACTATAAATTAATTACCATATAGTAACAATCCAAGTTAAAAATAAAACAAGCTTTGTGCCTCCAAAAAGATATAGAACAGTATGATCATGATATCTACTAAACAGTGCCAGATATCAGTACCTAGTAAGTGTAGTAAATGTTACTATAACAAATGAGGAATTTTTGAACTAATAAAACACATAATACATTGCAAGTAAACCACCAAGATCTGAGTCTAAATTTTATTATAGAGGAAGATTGTATTAAAAATAAAAATGAAATAAACAACAATGTCAGTTAATTCTTTTTGGAGACATACCAAATTGAATTGTAGGCTCATGCATCAATTACAAAATTAAACTACACATATACTGACAGCAATAAGCCTTGTCTGTATGTTATAGTCGAGTCTATCAAATGTGATTTTGTTCTGCAGATTGAATAGAATATCCATTTTAATAGTTAGTTGAACTTTGACTCAATTGTTTAATACGCAAGTAACTGCTGAAAACCAATGAAACAAGGTGGACTCCTCATATTGTAAGTTATAATCATAGTTTGATGTTTCAACAAGTATAATTATTGCATTCTTTTATGATGTAATATGGTTTGTAAGTTAGTATTTAATATCTTGTATTGCAGGGCCTAAAATTAAGGCTAGTTTGTATCCAAAATGGTAGTTGTTTTTTTTGTTTTGGCTAGTTGGTCTGTCTGTTTAGCTAGTTGGTATAAAAGTTAGTTATATAATATAGTTATATAATTTTTATTAGTTATTACAAATTTTGCTGTCATGTGTGAAAAACATTGCAGTTTGTACTAACAATGTAATTACATCTATCACTTTTACACCATCAGGTGATTGTAATTGTTATATGTTCATGAATGGTTGCATATCAGTATATTCAAGCAATTTTGAAGCAAGGACAGTCTAAGTAACAGCTGAAAAGTATGGCTGAGCACATGTCATTGATGTCAAAGAAGCAGACAACCTTGAATGTTTTTTAGGGGATAGAGTGAGGAAAAGAACTGTGGATCAAGATGAGTGTGATGATGAGTTGTCTTCTAAACAGCCCAGGGTAATCTTTGAAGAAAGCAATTATGATGTTTATGAGAATGAGAGTGAGATATAGTCAAGACTGTGACACTGTTGCTGACAGTAAAGTGATCATTAATGAATGTAGGGATGAGCTAACAACTTCAATGTCCTCAAGTGCAGATGGTACCTCAGATGCTATTGATACCGTAGAAGGTGAAAGTTTGCCATATGTACACACAGTAAAGAAAACTTACAATCAATAGTCATTTGAAATTTTTGAGAAGTTGTAATTTTAAGAAATTTTAGGCCTGGATTGTTCAGTTTAAATGTAGAGTGGTCTAGTTTGTATATTGGTAGTGGTGATTTCTTTATATGATTCCTGTTTTGTTTTGTTTATTTTTGCAACTGAGTTATTCCAGATATTTATTTGTCACAATCGAAGATATCACATTTTGGCGATGAGGGTAAAACGTAGAAGAACAAATGATATGGCTCGACACGGCACTCTATCTCCATTCGATTCGTCCAAAGAAAGCTGGTCAAATTATATCGAAAGACTATGATATTATTTTGTTGCAAATGATGAGATGACAAGAAACACTTCATATCATTTGTGGTACAGGTCATCAGACTTTAAAGCTAATAAGAAGTTTACTCGATGCACAGGCGCTCGAAACCAAGTCATACCGTGACTTAGTGAAGATGGTCACGAATTATTATGACCATAAACCATCTGTAATTGTTCAGAGGGTAGCAAAGAGCTCCTCTACTCTTGGTAGGGGGTAGGACTCTACTTGAGACACCTGATTTATTGTAACTTTAAAGTACCACAAATTCTCGTTCAAATTGTTGGTTAGTCAGGTTGTGAACTTCCCAGAGGTTTACTTTGATCTTGCTGAGTCAATCTCATCCCATAATGTTTAGGATTATTCCTCTTTATGTAGATCCGAGACATATTAATGATCTGTCATTTCTATTTCTCTTCAGTTCTTTGGATATTGCTATTTTCTTTTTAACAATACCGTATAGCGGGTATTATTGGCGGCGAATTTAATTTGGCGTATTGGCGGTCTGCAACAAAATCGTCAAATCAAAAACCGTCAATAATTTTTCACGCCTCCCTGCACGTGATCTCCATCTGCTAGCTGCTACGTAAATGGCGTTACTTAGATATTTCACGAAGAGAACTGTCCTGCCTAATGAAGAACAGTGCACATCCTTATCACGAAAAGAACTAAAAGAAGCCAACAAGAGAGTTGATATGTGTTTAAAGGAATCTTATAAGGACAAAGCAAGCGAAAATGGAGTAGCCAGCAGTCGCAGGGTCAGTATAATGAAATATACATCTGAACAAAGAGCAGAGATTGGAAAATATTCGGCCGAAAATGGGCCTACTAGAGCTGCTAGGCATTTTTCTGAAGTACTGGGCATTGTTATTCCAGAGTCAACAGCAAGAAGGTTAAAAGCTGAATATTTGAAGAAGCTGGCAGATAATGACAATGCATCTATCACAGTGAAAAGTTTGCCTACTAAACATAAAGGGAGGCCACTACTGCTTTGGTCAAATCTTACACACAGCCATACAAGACTACATTAAGGCACTGCGTACAATGGGAGGGGTAGTGAACACCAGTATTGTTATGGCTGCTGCAGAAGGAATAGTAGCTTCTCGTGATCGAAGCTTTTTGATACAATATGGTGGACACATTCAAATCACCAAAAAAAAGGGCTAAATCTCTACTTTCTAGGATGGGCTACGTTAAAAAAGAAAGTGCTCAAATGCAGGAAAAGTGTCAGTTCAACAATTCAAGGAACTTCAAGGTGTTTTCTTAGCTGATATTCAGGCAGAGGTTTGTGATGAATGACATTCCAAATGAAATGATTTTAATTGGGACCAAACGGCTCTCCAGTTTGTTCCAACAGGTCAGTGGGACCATGCATCATGCTGGGGAGAAGGTTATCCCCATTGCCAATAGCGATGACAAGCGTCAAGTCACAGCTGTTATTGCTGCTACTCTCACAGGTGAACTCTTGCCTCCTCAAATCATCTATAAAGGTAAAACAGGGCGGTGTCATCCAAAGTGCACTATTCTAAAGATTGGGACATCTGGCACAGTGATAATCACTGGTCCACTGAAGATACCATGAAAAGGTACGTGGAGAAAATCCTTGTACCTTTTCTTAATGAAAAGCGAGCAGATTTAAAGCTCAATAGATCCCATCCTGCATTAGCAATTTTTGATTGTTTTCGTGGACAAAACTACACCTGACTTCTATTCCCTACTAATCAGTATAACATATTTCCAATTCTAATACCAGCAAATTGCACTGATAAACTACAACCACTAGATGTTTCCTTGAACAAGCCTCTTAAAGATGAAGTGAAGAAGAGATTCCAGGCTTGGTATGCTAATGAGATCCAAGAGCAACTTGAAACTGTTCCTGTTCATGAAGTAAAAGTTGATGTCACAGCTAGTATTATCAAGGCAAAAAGTCTTGGCTGGTTTATTTCTGCTTTTGAAAGCATTCAAGCTAGACCTGAGATAATAGTCAATGGCTTTAGAGAAGCTGGCATTTTGGAAGCTGTCACCTCTGTTACGCAAGACTTATAGACTTCTTTTACACTTAAACATACTTACTGTTGTATATTAAATCAACGTATGATGTATTAGTTACATGTTTTCAAATGATAAGGAAATGGCCAATGCATGTGTAACACAAGTATGTTCTAGAACTTTCTAACATTACCTATAGTCTGTATGGTCTCTACTGGGAATGATACAAGATGACTATCTTCAAAACACTTCAATAAATGCTCTCTCATGCATTGTTGTTTGTAGATGACAGAACTTGGATTGCCACCATTAGCTAGCAATGTAGCTGTAGCTATAGCAAACACACCACAATCCTTTACACCAACCTGCTTTGGGCCTTCTTCCACCATGATCTTAATGCCTGCTCCAAAGTGCTTTAAGATGACTTGTTGTGTTGTTGGGTCAACTGATGAATATATAGAGAATCAAACACTTTTACTACACCTTGAGGACATCAATTGTTGTTGTAACAATCCAATGATTCCCTCTACAGTGCATTATCTGCAAGGCACGGGAAGAAGTAATCGTAGTAGTAAGCGTAGGCAATAAAAAGGTGAATTGAAGTCCTGAAATATCACGATTTTGCTTTTTCAGAAGTCCTTGAGCAAAGTTCATGTGCTTGTCTGTCATCCAATTTCCAGAGGTAATGATCTCTTTATCCTCCAGAGTTAAGTCAATACAATCATAAGTTATCCAAAGACCAGGACTCTTCTCCTCCTCAGTGACTGTTTCATCTAGCTCTACAGAATCAAACTTTCTTTTCTTATGTGGCTGTTCTAATGTAGTTTCAGGTTCATAGACATAACGAGCCAGTAGCTTTTTGATTTTTGCCACATTATCACTCACACCTCTAAATCTCAGGAGACAAGGAACATCTAGTCCTCCTTGTGGAAGGTCGATGGAATACTGCCTCTTTCCTGTAATAACACAACTTATGCTGCCATTTCTTTTAATGAAGAGATAGCAAGCAGCAGATATTTTTCTAGGGATATGGCCGACAACAATATTTTCCTTCAGTACAGCAACTGCATATCGATCTTCTACATTACCTTCTTCAATTTGACATTTCACCTCTTCACCAAGTACGGGTCTCCAAACTCTCTTATATACATGGTGACCTCGTACACAACTAGCATCTCGTAAGTATCCATCGATCTACTTTCACGAGAGTTCACGTGGCGTTATATAGTACCACCCACCTTTAATTACAACAATTATTTTATAAATCGCCAAATTTAAATTTCGCCAAATTTAAATTTTGCTTATTTTGATGGCAAACCGTCAAATATTTTGACCGCCAATAATACCCGCTATACGGTAATAGTAAGAAAATATAATCATGATATGTAGTAACTCCGTCTAGCACTACCTTAGGTATTTCACTGAATTGAATATCTTACTCTCTCTCTGAACAACAATGGCAGAATACAATATATATATATACAGAAATATATCAATGACGTCACAAATCATTACAAATAATTACAATGCATACATAACACAACATAATAAGTCTCAATATACTACACTCCTTCCGACTAAGTTCAAACATACTTGACAACTCTAACATATGGACCATACCGATCTGGAGATCGACGATCACGTCTTGGATATCTGGGAGTCTCTCGGGGACAATATCTTGGTTCCTGTTCTGACCAAGGGGCTCAGGTGGAATAATAATTTCTTCAGGAGGTGTACCCATGGGAGTGGTATCACCTAAAGGAATATCCAGATCTGAAGGGTCTGATTCTGTAGATTGTGGAGTCTCTGTTTGACTGTCCCATCTTCAGTTCACGCAAGAGATCAATATGTCTTTTCCATAATAAATGATCAGCTGTTTCAACTAGATATGTTAGAGGTCCTAGTCTTTCAATGACAACAGCAGGTACCCAATCAGGACCAGGACGCATATTACGAGCCATGACTGATTGTCCTACAAAGAATTCTCGTTCCCTGAGCTCTTTGATCATGCTGAGCCTTCTGCTGAGCTTGTTTTGCTAAGACTCGAGAGGGATAGTCTGGACGAATTAAATCCAGTCTAGTTCGAATGTGACGATGCAAAAAACAATGATGAAGGAGATACACCAGTAGTAGCATGTGGAGTACTACGATAGTTTAACAGAAAATTTGAGAGACGATGTTGAAGAGATAGTCCACTGTTAACAGTTGATTTAAGTGCCATCTTGAGAGACTGAACAAATCGTTCTGCCAACCCGTTTGAAGCTGGGTGATAGGGGGCACATCGAATGTGTTTAATCCCATTGGATTTCAGAAAGTGGGAGAAATCTTCTGATACAAATTGTGGACCATTGTCTGTAACAACTTGCTCCGGTAGTCCGAATCTACCAAAAATGACACGCAAATTTTCAATAGTTTTGGTGGCTGTAGTTTCCTTCATAACAAACACTTCTGGCCACTTAGAATGAGCATCAACAGCAATTAGGAACATTGAACCTTGGAAGGGACCAGCAAAGTCCAAATGTATTCTCTTCCAGGGCTGATTTGGCCATGTCCATGGCTGTACTGGAGCAACAGCTGGAGAATGTTTTACAGCTTGACAGGAAGTACAGCTTTTGACCACTTCCTCTATTGCTTTATCAAGACCAGGCCACCAGATGTAACTTCTTGCAACAGATTTCATACGACTAATGCCTGGGTGGTCTTTATGTAGCTCTTCCAACAATTTCTTTTGGAGTTTTCTTTGGAACAATGACTCGTATGCCCCATAATAAACATTCTCCCTCTACTGTTAATTCAAACCTACGGGACCAATAAGGACGTAAAGTAGGTATACAATTTTGTGGCCATCCTGATCGAACATAACTTACAACCTTACTTAAAACAGGATCTGTTCTAGTAGCTGTTCTAAGTTGTTGTGAAGTGACAGGAAGGCTCTCTAGTTGTGATACATTGAAGACGGCTGTTTCATCAGACGTGATAGGGACTCCCTGTGATTTCAAAGGTAATCTGGACAAACTGTCCGCGTTAGCATGAGCTTCTGTTGGGCGATACTCTATGTCGTAGCTATATGCTGACAAGATCAATGACCAACGCTGTAGACGAGCAGCAGCTAAGGAAGGAGTTCCTCTCTTTGCTCCAAAAATTGTTGTCAGCGGCTTGTGGTCAGTCACTAAAGTAAATGTCCGCCCACACAGATACATATGGAACTTCTTCACACCAAAAATGAGTGCCAGAGCTTCTTTCTCTATTTGAGAGTAGTTCTGTTCACTCTTAGACAACGTACGTGATGCAAAGGCAATAGGTTGTTCCTGTCCATCCTCCATCACATGAGATATTACAGCTCCGAGGCCGTAAGGAGAAGCATCAGCTGCTAACCTAAGGGGTAAACTAGGATCATAATGGGTAACAAAAGTGGAGGATACCAGAACATCCTTGATGTGTTGGAAGGCTTTCGTACAGTCTTTAGTCCATTTCCAACGAGCATCTTTACACAGTAAACTGTTCAGTGGCTGAGTCAAATTAGCTCGATTTGGGATAAATCGACCATAGTAGTTAAGGAGTCCTAGAAATGCTCTAAGTTCCTGTGCATTCCTAGGTGGAGGTGCGTCAACAATAGCTTTCATCTTGCTATCTGTTGTATGAAGTCCTTTTGAGTCCACTCGGTGACCCAAATATTCAACACTG
Source organism: Gigantopelta aegis (assembly GCF_016097555.1). Taxonomy (NCBI): domain Eukaryota; kingdom Metazoa; phylum Mollusca; class Gastropoda; order Neomphalida; family Peltospiridae; genus Gigantopelta; species Gigantopelta aegis. The sequence goes on from NW_024533254.1 coordinate 13,035, forward strand.
TCCTCCATAAAGCAACACTTGTCTAACTTGAGACGTACTCCATGATTCTGAAGTCTCTTCAGTACTTCTGACAAATTCTTTAGGTGTTCATCATCCGAATTACTTGTAATCAGAATATCATCTAAATAACATGTTACCTTCTCCATTCCTTGGAGGATTTGGTCCATGACACATTGAAATAGGGCTGGAGCAGAAGCTATACCAAATGGAAGTCTGGTATAACGGTAGAGACCACGATGAGTGTTCACAACAACATACTTCCTGGACTCTTCATCCAAGATCAGTTGATTGTAAGCATGAGACAAATCAAGTGTAGTGAACCTCTTGCCACCAGCGAGAGTAGCAAAAATATCCTCTGGTCGAGGTAGTGGGTACTTATCCACATCTAGCACTGGATTAACAGTGACTTTATAGTCTCCGCATACTCTGATACTACCGTCTCTTTTGGGAACAGTCACAATCGGTGCTGCCCAATCACTGTGAGTAACCTTTTCCAGAACACCATCTGCTTCTAATTGGTCGAGTGCTTCCTCTACACGACTCTTCAAAGCGAAAGGAACAGGTCGAGCCCTATGGAACCGAGGTTTGGCATCTTTGACAACAAAATGTTGCTTTCCTAAAAGTTCCCCACCCCTGAAGACATCTTGGAAATTGTCTAGGACAGCCTGTACTGCCCTAGTTGAAGCTCCTTGAGATACAACAGCAATTGATGACCAGTCTAAATGAATGACCCGTAACCAGTCTCTGCCCATGAGGCAAGGACCATCACCAGAAACAACTACCAGTTCCAGGTCAAATGGGCCTTGTGACAGATAACACACTTTAACAGCCAGTGTTCCCAATACCTTCATGCGTTCTCCTGTATATTTTTTCAGTAGCAATGAAGAAGGCTTAAGCTTAACTCCTGAGAACGACTGTTGAAAAATCTTCTCTGATAAGATAGATACAGCTGCCCCAGTGTCTACATCCAAGGTCAGCTTCCTACCAGAGACCCTTAGATCTACTCGAATAGGTTTAACAGAGGGCTTGCCTATGGTAAGTGCATGCATTGCTAACTCACCATCAGTGTTAGCAACCCTTAAATCTTCATTCACCACATTTGTTTTCCAGCTTTTCTTTCCACTTCTATAATCTGGAGTTTTTCTTTGTTGAACCTCTTCTACAGACAGGTGAGATGTGGCCAATTTTACCACAAAGCCGACACTGGCTTGCCGGTACTTGCATGTCCGTCTCTCGTGGTCGTGGCGCCCACATCTATGACAAGAAAGATCCGCCCGATAGGCCGGATTTTTGGCCCGACGAGACGACGGCGGTGGCGGCGGCTCCTCCAACATTGAGGACTTTGCCTGAGGTGCCTGCAATGCTGCTTGGGTCTTTGAATCCCTTTGTCTCTGATGCAGCAGCTTCAATACTCCGAGCAAGCTCCAGAGCTCGAGCAATATTGAGATCAGGTTCAGTTAACAATCTCTTCTGCATACCCTCAGCTCTCAACCCACACACAAAGCGGTCGCGAAGGGCTTGATCGAGAAAATGTTCAAATTCACAAGTGATAGCTAGACGTCTTAAGTCTGCTAGAAAATCATGTACTGACTCACCAGCTGCTTGGTTGCGCTGATAGAAACGGAATCGCTCCGCGATCAATAGAGGTTTAGGTCGGAAGTGAGCCAGCAACACAGCTTTGAGATCCTCATAAGACTTTTCCTGTGGCAAGGTAGGTGCTGTGAGACTCTTAATCAGAGCGTAGTTCCTGCTCCCTACAACAGTTAAGAACACTGAGACTTTCTTGTCAGGTCCTATATCGTTTTGCGGTGAAGAAAAGGTCCACCCGCTCAAGGTAAGCCACGACGTTATCTGACTCTGGGTCAAATGCATCCAACTGTCCGAACACTACGGGTTTGTAGCCATGCTGAGGTTGAGCCATCTTAGTATCCCACCTCGTCGCCAGTTGTAGTAACTCCGTCTAGCACGACTACCTTAGGTATTTCACTGAATTGAATATCTTGCTCTCTCTCTGAACAACAATGGCAGAATACAATATATATATATACAGAAATATATCAATGACGTCACAAATCATTACAAATAATTACAATGCATACATAACACAACATAATAAGTCTCAATATACTACATGATATCATTGTCTTATTATAGTGTATTAGTTTCCTTTTATAAGATACCAAAAGTTTGTTTTTCAGGAACACTATATGATAGAAACATAACACCTAGCAGGTACATATTTAACAAAATATATCAATGATATATAATGTATATAGTGTTCCTGCAAGTCTGCTGAGGTTTATACATTTTCTAATTGGAGGTGGGATCTTTATTGTACTTAGTCATTATTTTCCATTACAATATGTATTAAGTAAAGAATATATTGTAAGGATGACTACTTAATAGCATATAGTTATACATATAATTCTATCACTTTATTTTGTCTATAGAATAGTGATCTACTATAGATCGACTTGCTGTCATGATGTACCAACTGGTATAGTTGCTTCACACCTATAGTGTGGATTCTTGCCATAAATTTCTATGATGTTACTATTGTAATTTGTCATGATAAGAAAAAAGTAGAGTCAAGAACCCAATTTAGAATTTTTATAACTACAATGTGTTTTAGTATATGCTTTGGAATGTTTTTAAAATCTTAAAAATTATACATATAAGTAGAACTGTTATTGTTAATTTTTGCAACTCAAATGATGTTTAACACACACACACACACATGCCACACACAAACTTAACATATATACAAATGTTTAATTGCCTAAATTAAGCTGGCTAGTCAGTTTTTAGGCCAACTATCATCCAATTTAACTAATGTCAAACGTTGTTGTTTATTTTTAAATAAGGTCAGAAATATGTACAACTTTTATAATAGGAAAGTCCTTCCATTATAACTGGAACAACTTATAATAGCCTCAAACCAAATGGTGCTGTGGACTGGGATGGTTTGTGCAATGCAAAACTAATATTGTTTAACTTTGGGACTTATTTTCGTTACAGGTTAACTGATTACAATTGCAATCGGTATAATTACTGTATGTTATTATATTTTATAAATATAATTTAAACTTAAAAATTAGTTATCAATTAAAAATTAATTTTACTTGAATTGTTAAGTATAGAAACTAAAGTTATGTAGCTAATTGTGTAGTTTTGACACTACTGATCATGAATATGAAATTTACGAAGTAGAATTGGATGTCCGCCTTCGGCTTTCTACTATGGAGCTGGTTAACAGATTGGGCGTTTATTAGAGAGTATATAAACATTAGAGTTGTTGACCATGTCGTTTATACCTGACTATTAGACTCTGTTGAAGTTAGCAGCACATTCCTGTAGGTGGATCTTAAAACCGCAAGAGTGACTATTAGACGATTGATCGACTATATAATTATTCACCATGAATTCATCAGAGATTGTAAGCAGTATCTCAGAACCAAAGGCTCGATTTTTTCTAGGAATGCTCATTGGTAAGATTTTGATCTTTTTTAGTGTGTTTTAAGCAATGATATAATACCTAAATAACGAGGCAAGTATCAAAGGCAAGCAATATGTACATTAAAATAGAAACTGTAAAGTCTTAGTTCAACTTTAACCTTAAGAGTATATACATTACATGTCTTTCATCACGTTGTTTTGTCGTGTAGTGTTTGATCTCTATTAATTACCTAGTAGTAAGTGTTCAGTAGTGTTGTTTTAGTTTAGCTTTTTACAATTTAGTTTATTTATAGTTAGTTTTTCTGTAAGAGGATTAATTTTAGTTAATTATAGTTAGTATTTCTGCCAGTGAAATAATTTTAGTTAATTATAATTATTTTTTCTGCAGGTGAAATAATTTTAGTTAATTAGAGTTGAGAAAGTTAAATTTAATGCATTTGTTATCAGACTAAAGGTGTTGTTTGTTTGTCTTATGAAATATTTCATTCTCTAAGTTTGTATCTGCCAATTGGTTTTTGATGCATACTCAAATTTTTTTGAAAAAAACTGTTTCAACTGGTGCTAATGAGGCAGGTATAACGAGAATATCATGAACCATATGTGCTTACCCAAAAATCTAATTGGGTGGCTGGTGTGAAATTACTCTTGTATATAGTGGTAATAGTTCTTCCTCTTCTAACCTATTAAACTCCCAAAGTGAAAAGTATACATGTGCTCTCTGATGCATGCCCTACACATGGTTGCATTGAATAGTGCCATCTTTAGTTATCAGTTAACTTATCACTTACAAGTTATCATCTTATATCTTGGTTTATCTTTTGTGCAGTTCTGACAGTTATTTATTGAGTACATGCAGGTATCTGTAACTAGTTATAGTTAGTTTTTGTCATTATTACATTAATATATTTAGTTTTAGTTAGTTTTTCTGGGTTTCAAAACATTTAGTTAGTTTTAGTTAGTTAACTAAAAGTCAACATGCTAAACTAAAAGGGTTTTAGTTTTAGTTATAGTTAACTAAAACAACACTAGTGTTCAGGCCACTCAGGCCATTGTCTGACCACCCTTCGGACCTTGACCATAATATTAGTGCATAAAACTAATTGCAGTACTGTACTTTTATTTGTGCATATAGATAGCCCTTCCCTATAATCAAACCACACTCAGCTTACTTGACTATGGCATAATGAATTATAAAGGTGTCTGTGTAAAGTGTACATTTTAACAGTCTATAGTTTAGTGTAATATTAATAATTTACAGTCATTCTGTATATTGCAGTGTACTCATGTAATTATGTAAAGAATAGTAATCATTATACACATCATTAATACAATTAGTTCTGTTGTTTTAATAGAAGTGTTTATAACAAGCTGTACATTTAACAATGATGTTTGCATAATTATTTGTATTATAAACTAATGATTTGTTAGCATAGGCACTTTAATCACAATAACTTTGGTTATAGTTTAAAAAAGAAATACTTTTAAAATATACTTATAGAAAATTATTTAAAATGTATTTGATATCGACATATTATCTTATCACTACAGGTTTATCCAATGGCCTTTTATCTTTAGACAGTTGATAAGTGTTACAGACTCAAAATTAGTGCAGGTAATTATGACTGGATTACTGAAGGCTTTTTTGTGTTTAAATGTATTAATTAACAAAGCATTGATTCTGTATGTAGTATAATGTATATTACTCATATGCATTGTAAATAACTAAGTGGTGATGCTCACTTCAAAATGGTAGTGAAAATTTTGCCACAGGAGTCACTACAAGGAAGTAGTGAGAGTCACTACCATTTTGTCACTACTTCAACATTAGTGAGGATCACCTATTATTAATGGTGAACATCACTACCACTACACTATTCACTACATACTTATCTTGCACCTGATCAACATTAATTAACAGTTTTGTTTAAAAATTGAAACATGAAGATGCATAATAGATAACCAACAAAAGCCTAACATAATTAAAATAATATTGCTGTGGCTTATCTAGAGACTTCCTCGAGTGACGTAATGTCACGTGATGCGCAAAATGATTATTCGCAAATGACTCAGCATTTCTCTTCAATCAAAGGGGAAAAGCTTTGCCTTTTAGTGCGTCTACTGGGTACTTTACACTCTAATTGACAAAAGGTCTAATACTTTCCAACTTCTTAGTAAAAGTTAGTGATTCTCCAATGACAGCTATGGTGCTAGTATTTTTAGTTTGTGCTCAATGTATCGACAAAGATAACTGCCAAAAGTTAGTAAAAACTGTCATAACTTTCCAAAGAAGTATTTTGGCCAAAATTCTTACTTTAAAAAGTTGGAAAGCTGTATGCAGGAAGTTTTTATTGAATTTTCGAGTCTTCACTGAAAGCTGTGCTTTTTTTCAAAGGTTTTTCAGACTTTTAAAGCTTTTTGTTCATTTGACGCTTCTTTTGACAGTATTCTTAATAAGTACAGAAGTTTTGCTACCGTCCCACTATAGTTTGGTGGCTACCAGTGCCTTGTTTGCCGAGTTAAAGCAGTTCAAAGCCATTTGCCCGTGTAACAGACAGACTACGGTAACTGTCACTATGCTCCCACGCACAACGAGGTTAATAATGATGTTTTAAAAGAATTACAATAATTATATAGAAAGGAAAGATCAATTTTGGCATAGTTGGGAAAGTATACTGATGAAACTCTTGGTTTTTCTACCAGTCAGTGGTTGATTCAAAAAGAAACATTCTAGAAGTGTGGAAAAGTTGCTACATCATTAGGATAATGGATATTGAAAACAAAGAAAGAGGCAAAAAGGACAAAAATTGCTTTATGAACCTCCACCTTGCATAGAACCTTTTTCTCTAATACAAGAAAGCAATCCTTTGGCACTCCACTGATATGGTGTAGAAGAAGACATGGTTGTGGTATTGGCACTCCTGCAGCTCTTTCTGTTACATTGAATCCAATCTGCAAAATAATAAATATAATTTTCTATTAGAGTTTTACAAGTACAGTATTCACTTAACATAATACTTATGTTTATGCTCGTGTATGGGGATATGAAAAGATATGAAAATACATACATCACAACTGTAATAATCAGATTTATGACGAACATCTGGTACCTTTAGTACAAGACTAACGATGGCTAAAACATTTTGGAATTCCATGCAAGAGTAAAAAAATGTATATATAATGTACTATAATACACTAAAAAATGTGCTTATAGCAGGAACTATGTTGGTTACCAGAAAATGTTTCTGTAAGCTTGTGTATTGTATTGTCTTCTTCATCTGTTTCCAAAATTCTTGGAACTATTTAACTGAATGCATTCTTCTGTGAAATTTTTGATGTATTCTATCAACTCTCACAGTATCTAAGAAATAAATATATAACGTTATGCATGCATGCCACATAGCAGACAAATGATGTATATTTACCTCATCTGAATCAGCTAGGGCAGGATATTTCTCCAAAATACATGAAATGGTAGCTGTCTCATTGAGTACATCCTGCTGTCACAATGGAAATGTTCTTCTCATTAAGTCAATAACAATCTTCTTAATAGGTACCACTTTTTTCAATTCATTCTGCATCATTTTAAATTGGCGTTTCATTGATGCTTCGTCCTCTCCCATGGGAAGTAAAGCTGGAACAAATGGTATAGACGGCATTATGGATTTCGGGGTAGATGGTGATGACAATGTCTGCATTAGTATTTTGGGAGTTCCCCTTTTTTGTCCTCTGGCTTGCAGAGGTAAGCCATCATACAAGTGAATATCATATTGGATTTTCTGTCCTTTGATAAAGATATACATGTACTTACCAATCCCCTACCATTATTAAGAAGTGGCCCATTTTTATAAAGCTGTTGGACAACGTGAGAATATTTGTCTTCTGTATAGGGTAGCTTTTGCGCATGCACCTATAAATGGATTGTGCAATAACAGTTATGAATTTTGTCCAAGGTCTCTCAAAAAAGTGATTTTTTTTTTTTTTCAGCAGTGCTCCTTCAACTTTTTTGTGGGAAGTTCAATGGGACATCAAAAAGCCTTGGTAATGGTGCTTCTTGTTTTTTCGTTTTGACAATACAGGAGTACACAAAACACTAGATGTTTCATCAAGCTTTAAAACGTTTTGCAGCAAAAGGTAAAACCTGCATGTGAAAACAAATAACAATAGCAACAAACAGACTAGGAAAAGTACTAACATTTCTTGTATTTGTGTTCTCATCATTGCATTCTGTGGTTTCTGAGTCATCAAGTATATTAGCAGCATCCCATTGACACTATAAAATTGGTAAAAATGAAGAAACATTTGATACTAGCTACATTGTATACAGAGAATAATGAACTTACATCATCTTTGTTTAATTGGTAATCTACTAATTAGATATCACTGGTTGCCATTCTAAATACAAAAATAATGAGTGATGTTATTTACTACAGAAACCTACATTTAGTATTCTGGACAGTACTTCATCATCAAAATCATCCATAGTGACACTTATTCCATCACTAATATTATTAGAAGAGTGGATTTCCTACAATAATATATATATATATATATATATATTTATATATATATATATATATATATTTTGTTGCATTTATATAAAGTCCTGTAACTCCAGACTATTCATAAATCCTGACTGTTTTGAAAGATCCTCATTAACTAAAGCTTATAGAGGTCTTATTATATATCAATAGGTAGCCAAAACCGTATACTCTATTAAATAGTCTAGAATTACAGGACTTTACTAAATACATATATATACATATATGCATAGTTATATACTTAGCCAATCAACATACTTCAAGGCTATCTTTGTAGTGAAAACTAAGTCACCACTATGTGTGATTGGATGTATTGGTGATGTTCACTACATGTTGGTGAATGTCACTACATGGGTAGTGAAATTTTCACTACACTGCTTCACTACTATGTAGTGACAGAACTTTGTGGTGATGTTCACCACAAAGGTAGTGACCATCACTACTTAGTTTTTTACAGTATGAGTTTAGTGTTCCAACAAATATATGGCAACAGTATTTTATTATGTGTCATAGCTTATCATAGTACAATTCCTTTGAGCTTTAAGACAAACTTGTGAATTATTTCTTTATCCTCTCATGCACAATGACTCCATTTGTATGAACTTTGTCTGGTTGTCGAAAGATTGTTTAGGTAGCAATATCTACTTCAAAAGCTTTCTATTATTGTTGTAAATGATAATCAACCTATCATCATGTTAGGATCCTAGAAAACTTACTCTCAAAACACACTCTATAACAAATTTATGAAAGAGTATTTTAATAATTTAGTTAGTATGGTAACACCCTCTAATTTCATCAAAACTAATTACTCGCAAAGCTATTTTAGTTGCTTTACCTCCACAATTTACCTATGAACAATGACACTTTAGCTAAAGTATAGCATGAGAAATTGTTAGAATAAATATGTGTCTCTCTTCACATTTAACAACAATGATTTTGCTGTAATATCATAATATTATCAACACTGTTGAACAATTTTAAGATATTTTTATAATTATAATGTTGTTTTTATTATATTTAATCTTTTTTATTTATTTTAGAATATACTTTCAAGTCTTGGTGGTTTTATTGTGATGTACTATGTATTTGGTTAGTTCACTGCATATGTCTATATAACTAAACACATTTCCTACACTTACTAGGTACTGATATCTGGCACTCTTTAGTAGATATCATTACTGTTTATGGTATTCTATATATTTTTGGTGGAACAAAGTTCTCCTTATTTTTAGTCTGGATTATTACTATGGTAATTTATATAACTATATGTAATGTGACATAATAATACATAAAACTTACATGATATTTTTGTGATATGACATAACTTTATTTATTTTCCTTGTAAGAGTCATCTCTTGTATGGATATGTTGACATTTTTTTATTCTGATATTGTTTATCATTATAACTGGACATTTCCTCAATGTGTGATGCTATTGAAGTTAATTGGTAAGTCAATTCATTGTATACAATAGAGCAAGCTTTATCTTCTCCTATTGTAGACATAGCTACTAGTCTGTATGATGGTGCCAAGAAAGAAGTAAATAAATGTGATTATAAAGAACTAAAAATATTGTGAAAATTATAGACATTGTTGACTGAAGAACAAAAGAAATTTCAGATTAAGGAACTACCCTCTTTTATTGAGGTAGGTACAGCTGAGATATTAATGATCTGTCGTTTCTGATTCTCTTCAGTTCTTTGGATATTGCTATTTCTTTTGTACAATAATGGTTGGACCAGTGGTAATAAAAAATACAATCATAATATCATTAATTTATTATAGTGTATTAGTTTCCTTTTATAAGATACCAAAAGTTGTTTCAGGAACACTATATGATAGAAACACAAACCCTAGCAGGTACATAGTTAACAAAATATATTAATGATATATAATGTATATAGTATTCCTGCAAGTCTGCTGAGGTTTGTACATTTTCTAATTGCAGCGCCATCTCTGGTGTTGTACTTAGTCATTACTTTCCAGTACAATATTTATTATCTGAAGAGTATGCTGTAAGGATGACCACATAATACTATAATATTAGTCTACCACTCTTACAGAACAGTAATTTTCTATACAAACTTTGCTGTCATGATAACAGCTTCTACAGGTGCTATGCACTCTTTATTATGTGTTTTTGGATTCTCTCTGTAAGTTTCTATGATGTTTACCATTGTACTTTGTCATGATAAGAAGAAATAAATGTCAAGAACCAACTTTAGAATTTTTTATAATTGCAATAGGTTTCCAGTTTCCCACACAATTGTTTTAACATGCTATGGAATGTTTTTAAAATCATTAAAAGCTATAATAGAACTATAGATTGTTATTTGTAACACAAACGATAGTGTTTGACATCTATATAATACACAAGTTTTTTATAATTGTCTAATTTAAAACTGGTTAGTCACTTTTTAGGCCAATTGTTTGTTCAATTTTAGCTAACAGGACATGCTATAAGTTTTAAAAATGGGGTCTTTGCAACTATTAAAAGGGCAAACTTCATTGTTGAAATTGTTTATTTAAAAAAGTTAGAAATAAATACAACTTTTATACTAGGAAAGTTCTGCCATTTTGACTGGAATAACTTATGACGGACTCAAACCAGATGGTATTGTGGACTGGGGTGGTTTGTGTAATGCAAAGCTAATATTGTTTAACTTTGGAACTTCAGGACAGGTTAGCTAATTACAACTTATCAATATCATCACTGCATATAATAATTTAAGCAAAAGAAATTGTTATCAATGATTAATTAGCAGATGGTAGTATTGCCTTGAAATAACCGAGACGCATGCAATCACAGTTCACAAAGAACTACTGAATAAAATGAAAACACAATGACTCAAAAAACAGTATAAGAATGTACAAAAATGGAGCTAACAAAACTCATTCACTAACTGACTGAAAATGCAAAAACAAAGGCTTAAATACAAAATATGTTATGAATATTTATAAGTTACGAAGGCAGGATATGACATGCCTATGTTGAGATGGCACAATTTTCTATCTTTTTCTCTTTTCACTATGATAACTGCAAAATCAGAAGTCTAATAATGTTTATTTTACACAGAAAGGTACATGTTTTCATCCGCTTTATGAAGTCTTATTTATCTTGTCTTCTAGCAATCAAAGAACATGTATCCTACAGTACATTATCAGTTGAATTAGCTATTTTTTTCTTTGTTATATCTACATATAGCTCATTCTTTCTGATACATGCATAATATATTATTGTCAGTCATTATAGAATTATAGCATATATTGTATATTCTGGTAAACCTCTTCAATCTATAATAATAAAGAAACATATTATGAACAGATACTTTAACTAATTTATAATTCAAAAAGAACTAACACAGACAAGTAAATAAAAATTTCTAAAAAATTATTGGATGTAGTGATGGCAGTAACAACCCTCACAAACAAGCCCAAAGTAGGAATGACAGTATGTACATCCCTACATACTAGTCACACAAAAGTACCTGTTAAAAATTTTATTTGAAAGTTATATTTCACTGCATTGTGCATGAGTACATTCCTTAAACAAAATGCTCACATTGTATTTAACTGAACAGTCTTACTTTTGACTCTTAATTTGCCTCATACTATTGTTGCAACAAATATTATGCCCTTGATAATGTAGCTATTATGTAGGGATGTCCATAACTACCACTTCCTACTTTGAGGTGTTTGAATTTTTTAATTACATTTAATGAAATTTTATAAATTTCCATTTACTTGCACTACTTGCATTGTTTAGAGTATTACAAAGTCTAGCATCCTAGAACTAATGAATGGATAGTTAGGTAAGTAACATATTTATTTTCTATACATATTTTCTCTATAATGAAGAAATATATACAAACGCCTAAAGTGGATGGGTAATCAATACCTGTCCTTTCTTATTGTTCATCATGTTCGTGTCGATTTGGCATGGATTATGGATTGGATATTTTATTTTTTCTTCTTTGGTGAATTTATTTGGTTTCCAGCTGAGAAACAGGTATGATGCAAAAGCTTATACTTAACAATCTTCAATGTGTTATAGTTTATAAGTTATACTAAGCAATTAATGGTGGTGATATGAATCAACTATCGTGGCCAGTTTATATTCCTGCATGGCTATTTGCACTTACATTAAAGAATATTATAGTGTCTTATCACTTTATTCACTTCTTTTTGCTCTCATGGGAGGCTTGTTTTAAGGTATAACATAATATACATATTGTATATAGTATATTTCATGTTGAATGTATGAATTTGTTCTTTAGTTTTGGGAGCTCTCTTTACTTTTATCCTTACATCATTGTAATAGTATGGTATACTGTGTATCGGTTCTACCTAAGAAAAGGAAAGCAGCTGACTAAGCATTTGAAATGTACTATTGAGTATACTTATAGGAGGAGCTTATTGAACTATTCAATTAATTAATTGATATAATAATTATTAAGTGCAGAAAAGAAAAATGTAGAAACTAAAGTTATGTAGCTAATTGTGGTAGTTTTTGACACTACTGATCACAAGGAGCTAAAAAATTTGGTACAAATAATGTAATAAACCATAATATGTATATATATATATATATATACATATATACATAACATCAGATATGAGGTTGTTGCATTGTATGAGCTGACTAATTGATTACTGATTCCTATATGACCTCTGTTCATGGGAGCTAGCCACGCCACATGTCTATCTAGTGAAGGGGAGCATCTGGTTTTAGTATTTATGACTACCTTGTCAAATCTGAATTATAACCAATAAACTGTACCTGTTCACTATAACTCACATCATAAGCATCAGAGAAACACGACCACTATCAGCATCACCTGTCATAGGTGTGGGGAAGTCACCTAACCTCAGTTGACGTCTGTCACTTAGAAGTACATAATAATAATAATAATAATGTTTATTAGTCTATTTTCATTACAGTAATTTGATAACTGTATATATAATAAGCTGTATGTACTGGATGGAAATTGAGAAAGGAATTACAAAGTATTAAATTTCCTCTGATATTGTCCTTCAGAGCTAGTAAACTCATACTCAGTATGCACTACACTATATATATACATACACACATACATAATTATACTTTAAGATTAGTCCTTAAAGGCTAACTTCATGTTAAATCATGACAAGCAAATTAACTGCTTGTGTTCAGATTCAAAACAATGTAGATATAGGTATTGTTTAGGGATGGGTGACATTTCAATGATTTTATTATTTTTTTAACATGCATATTCAATTCATAAAAGGGAGCTCAAATCAGTCTTACTCATCAATACTCCAAGGAAGAACGAGCCCTGAGTTCTGGAATCACAACTATGTTACTGCTTACAATCTCTGGTAGATTTATGTCAACTACGCAAACCACCCAAGAATCACTGAACTGTAAATATGCTTCGACAAAACCTCTGATGCTACCTTCTTGACAATATATAAATCTATGTTCATAAAGAACTGGAATAGTATTTAACCCTTCACATCTTCAATGAATATGTTGCAAAAATATATCACATCATTTGGACTTTGATACATGATCACCCTCCCATAGTCATTAGCCTGTCATGATGAAATTGATTGATTCCACTAAAAAACAGCCAGGAGGGCCTTTCACTCTGAAAATTGGTCCAGTAAAAATGGTCTGACAAGGCCCATCACGTCACAGCAAAAAAAAAGTCCAGCAAGGCCGGGTCTGCCATGGTTAAAATTGATCTAGTAAAAAAAGGTCTGGCAACATGGAAGTACATATTTTAAATTACTTACTCCCTCTAGATCTGGCCAGACCTTTTTAAATTTAATTTAGTTGTATACGCACAATGTTATAATTATAGCACTTTGGTAATGCCTTTTACACATGTTATTACATTTACAAATTAATACATTAATTTCACTGTTGATTGTGAGTGCATTCCATGTTTTCTTGTTAAAGATATCCATGCAGTTCAGTGGAATGAACATAATTGGTATATTGTCATTGAAAAAGAATTACTACTCTGCTTCTTGAAACTACAAAATATATAGAAACATAATTGAACAAATTAGTTAGTTCATAATAGCAGTTGAAGGACTAAAAAGTGTATGGCACCAGATAGCCTTCAGAAATTGTTACACAAACATATATACCTACTAACAACAACAACACATGTATAGCAAGGACATTTATAGATTCATTGCATATGTTCTCTGGCATATTCAGAACTACTATGAATATAAGTATAAAATAAAACTATATGTGTAATAAACAAGTGAATGTGGAAAGATTCACTACCCATTTATAAAATGCAAGCTAGAGATTGGATATAAAGAATGTCCCTAATATATAATAATGATAAGTTCATCAATGAGCTTTTCAAATGACTAATCAATTGATTTCTTTTTCTTAGGCAGAACTGATACACAGCAATCCATCCTACTCCAATGACGTAAGGGAAAAGTAGACCAGAACTTCCAAACTAAAGAATATACAAACTCATGCATACAATATAATCGTTTTTTCAGGATGAATTGTTTAAGCATTGTAATATTTACCTTCAAACAATCCTTACATGAGAGCAAAAAGAACGAAGAAAATAAAAAAGCTAACACAACAGTCTTCAATGTAAATGCAAATAGCCATACAGGAATATAGACTGGCCACGATAATTGATTCATATCACAACCAATTAACTGCTTAGTATAACTTATGAACTACATTTGAGAAAGTTGGTCAATTAGTAGAGGATTAATAATTACCATACCAGTTTCTCAGCTGGAATCAAAATAAATTCAGAAGAGAAGAAGACAAAATATCCTGTCCAGAATCCATGCCATATTGACAAAAACATGGTGACAATAAGAAAGGACAGGTATTGATTACCCATCCACTTTACACGTTTGTATTATTTCTTGAGATAGAGATAATACATTAATATTGCTAATCAATATTGTACTTACCTGGCTGACCATTCATTAGTTTTAATATTGCTAGACTTAACAGTACTCTAAACAATGTGTATAAAAATTATACCCGACTATAATAAGAAACATTTTAAGAAATGAAATAAAAGTAGAGATGAAAGCATATAAAAAAGATATGGATGATCCCTGCATAATTAGCTAATTCTATCTGTTTCATTTAACTACTAATACAAACAATTTTTACTTTGTCAATGTTTTAGATCTGATCAAACTAGAACATTAATGGGTTTTTGAAGATGGAATGAAGGCATTATAAAATCTGCTATATATAAGTGAGGCTATCTTATGAGTATAGATAATATATGGTGACCACTTTTTCCAGGCCATCTTGGCTACATATTAAGCACTGCTATACTTAGTGTTACATGCTTAAGTAAAACAATGACATTAACTTATGACTACATCTAACCTGAAGTGATATTCCAAAATTATGCAACATTAATTTGCATTACACAAACCACTCCAGTCCACAGTACCATCTGGTTTGTGGCCATTATAAGCTATGCCAGTTATAATGGAAGAAACTTTCCTATTGTATGGAAAACAATAATCATAGCTTATTTAGCTTAAAAATTAATTGGCAAGGACAATTGAAGATAAAGTCAGACAATTAAACCTAGCCAACAACTTCAATAAAAATACGGTTCATAACATAACTCAGTTTTATCATGCACGCTTCCATGGAATGGTTCAAAATTTTTTTAAAATGGGTCTTTAGCATAATGAAATTTCAGAATTACTATAGCAACATCATAATCAGGAAACTTACAGCAAGAATCCACACACCTAATAAAGAGTGCATAGCACCTGTAGAAGCTGCTATCATGACAGCAAGTCTATATAGAAAATTACTGTTCTGTAAAAGAGGTTAGACTAATATTATAGTATTATGTGGTCATCCTTACAGCATACTCTTCAGTTGTTAGATATTTGTCTGGAAAAAGGTGGGTTCAGTACAATAAATATGGCATTGCAATCAAGAAATGTACAAACCTCAGCAGACTTGCAGGAACACTACATACATTATACATTATAAATATATTTTGTTAACTATGTACCTGCTAGGTGTTGTATTTCTATCATATAGTGTTCCTGAAACAAACTTTGGTATCTTATAAAAGGAAACTATACACTATAATAAACTAATCATATCAGATTATAATTATTATACCACTGTCCAACCATTATTGTACAAAAAAAATAGCAATATCCAAAGAACTGAAGAGAACAAAAATGATAGATTATTAATATATCTAGATGTACATACCTCAATAAAAGAGGGTAGTTCTTTAATCTGAACTTTTCTTTTGTTCTTCAGTCAACAATGTCTATAGGTTTTACAACGTTGTAGTTTATTATAATTAAATTTATTTACTTCTTTCTTGGCACCATCATACAGACTAGTAGCAAAGTCTACAATATCAGAAGATAAAAGTTGGGCTTGTAAATAACATATAATTTACTTACCAACTAATTTCAATAGCATTACACAATGAGGAATTGTCCAGTTATAAGGATAAAGAATACCAGAGTAAAAAACCTCAGCATGCCCATACAAGAGGTGAGTCTTGAAGACAAAAGATTATTTGTATCATATATACCATTAAGGCTACTATTAATTGTGTGTACTTATTTAGTGAGTAATGTAAAATTTTACTTCACGGATAACAGTAAGTTAAATGGATATGACTCAAATTCAAAGAATCTAAATACAAAATACATTGAAGCCACTAAATTTAGTAGATACAATTAATAGTAATATAGCATTAATAGGCATATAATTATTAATAGTAGATATAACATGAATTGTAAGTATAACATTGATAGTAGATATAACATTGATACTAGGTATATAGCATTTTAATAGTGGCATAACATTAATAGTAGAAAATAACATTAAAATATAGATGTAATTGGTCACAAATGCATATTATGTCACATAATTATAACTTACCATAGTAACAACTCCATGTTAAAAAAATAAAGAGAGTTTTGTTCCACCAAAAAGATATAAAATCCCATAGACGGTAATGATATCTACTAAAGAGTGCCAGACATCATTACCTAGTAAGTGTAAGAAGGAAATGTATTGTGTTTATATAACAAGTTAGGTTATCAATGAACTAACCAAATACATAGTACATTACAATAAACCACCCAAAACTTGAAAGTATGTTCTAAAATGAATAAAAATAACAAACAATAATGAATTTCAAAAAAGTTGAAGTCTAAAATAATAATTGAATAAAATAAATGTCTTTTTGGAAGATAGTGATGTCAAGTTAAACATCAGAATGGGAGAATTGGCAGCATGTGTCCATGAAGTGACTATAGAATTCTAAAGATAAAACAGTTTAGGCTTAAAAGAAAGCTAGGAAGAAACATCAAGTCTATGAAATATGACTAGTCACAACCCATCATTATTGCAGTTGCAGTTAAGATTTAGTATTGTTATATCAGCCAGTGTAGGTGTTAAAGTTAGTTGTCGTCACTAACACACATTTTTGCAGTTATGTGACTTTCAATGGTTACACATTGTTACATAATAACTATAGAAAAAAAACAAAGCAGAATAACACACAAACGGAAATACCACATGATCTATTAAAACTGACTGGCACATGCCAGACAATAGGAACTTCAAAATTTTATAGTGAACCTTAGGAGTTAAAAAGGGCTGTAACTCAATTTATTTTATATTGCTAATATAACGTATATTATAAATGGTTGAATTCATTGTTGAACACTAAGCTCATATCATATACTATATATGGAATCAATATTATGACAAACATATCATTGATTGATTAATGCATTTAATTTAAAAAATTTTGTTTCCAAGCAAGAATACCTCAAGTCATTATTTTAATTTAATAATATACCTGAACTAATCTTGAGTTTGTAACAACTTATCAACATGTGATAAGACAAAGGCCATC
This sequence comes from Gigantopelta aegis, assembly GCF_016097555.1. NCBI lineage: Eukaryota > Metazoa > Mollusca > Gastropoda > Neomphalida > Peltospiridae > Gigantopelta > Gigantopelta aegis. Next base: position 30,939 of record NW_024533254.1, read on the forward strand.
GGATATCCTGTAGTGATACTAATGATAGACATTAAATATAGCAGCTAGAGTTCTATTAAATGTAATTATACTTTAATGTGAACTTAATAGACTCTAAACTTAACCTGAAACCTTGGAATCTAACTGCATTAATGGTTGAGAGTATATGGCTTTAATTCTAATGGGACTCTATACAGTACTATATTCATGTTTACAAAACTCTAGCTAATAAAATGCTTTAGCTATATACTATTAATTTTAACCACTTTCTTCTTTGGCTACAACAGACCTAAAAAATACTAATCCGTATATACAATTAATGTGTACAATTATCTATATCTTCATTTATGTCTCCTTATTACAGTATATAGTTTACTGGAGCAGATGATCACGAGTTGAAATTAGAATAATTCCACAATGTAAATTCAAAACTTTACAAAAGTTATTTGTGCTTCAAACAAGCCATGGCAATTACATAACTTTTCATCAGGCTGGTCTGGTCTAGCTGACCACTCATTTTTCAAATAGGTCAATGTTTGCATGTAATTAGACTATAGGACATTGTGTAATCATTATCTATAAACCATTTAGTACAATAAGCACAGCCAGGTGTGAGAAAAAGAGGAAGGGCCAAAATACAAAAATTAAAAAAATACTATTTATTGTACTGTACTATAGGAATACATGCAATGACCTTACCTATCACTAACCAAGAAAAATAACGAGCCCTCAGATCTGAGATACCAGCTATACTGACTACAATTTCTACTGGAAACATTGTGACTATAATATTATTTTGATGGATTAACGATTAGAAACCTGGAAATGGAAAATGATAGCTAAACTACGGAAGCCCTTCAGACGGACATTTCCAATTCCTATTTCCAAATTTCAATATAGCGGGTATTATACGGAGTTTTAATGTCCGTTCCGGCTTCTCTAAATAAATAGAACTACAATATACAACCAAGTCAGGACCCAACCTAACTGGAAACATCTCGCTGCGCTCGATTCTAAGAGACGGCTGGTGGTACTCGCGCTCCGCGTTTTTTAAGTAACAAGAAAAGCCTAGAAGTAGCGCACACATGCCAAAATGGAATTAGGAATGAGAAATTGGACTCATCAACTGATCGTTAATTGGAATTTTTAAATACGCCAAGGTTCGCGGAAGAAATAAGGAATGGAATGTCCGTCTGCGGCTTCCGTATCTAAAAATATTCTAATTCCAATTCTATTTTCCCATCCTTCGATGGGAATATTTAACAACTAAAATACTATAGCCCACCTCAATCGGAACGTGTCGCTTCGCTCAATTCAGCTAGCGATGCTCGCGCTCACGACCTTCACTTCATTGAGCGATGGAGGTGGGATTGGAATGTCAGCCTTCGAATTCGAGTAGACCCGAGCCTTTTAGAACTTTATAGTAATAACTAGGGCCGCTGAGAGGTTCGAGGGAGGGGACTTAAAACTTGGGTCCTGGGTCGCGAATGTCCGCGCGAAATTTTTTAGCTATACATAACTATTATTTTATAAAGTGTGGTTTTCAATTAAGGTCATTACTAAGTATGTTTCACATCTTGCAAGATAAACAAAGAAACGAGTTTTCAAATGTGATGTTTTTTGACAAACTTTTAGATGCCATTATTTCTGGAGCTAAAAGATAGAACAGAAAAGTCAGAGATCAATATAGCCATTTTTATTTCTTTGGCATACATAGCCTTGACAGATGACATATTGCAAGCAAAACAGGAGAGCTTTATACAAAGTTTAAGCAATGATGTTCCTTAATTTGTTCCATAAGCAAAAATATTCAACCAATACATACGTTAAATTTTGGGAAACAGTCTCATCGTTGATCTCCTCTGTGTAAAATTAAATTTAAGGTACCGCATCTTTTTTGTAGCTTTCTATTGCCTATATACATGTTGTACTATTCCTGCAAACAGTGGCTGAGGCTATTAAAATTAATAAAAAATTACTTATGTTCAACTGTGATCAGGATCGACGTGTCAGGGGGATCTAAATATCTTAGCCATTTGAGTGAACTTTCCATGAAAACTTAACATCGATTCATTATTGACATGTTTGCTCATCAAAAAGGCCAGAAAAGCAGACCTAAATTTAATTTCTTCATTGAGCGGTACCTTTCTTAAGTTTAAGTTAGACATTATGTGCCATTCACACCAATTGATAAATAATACTGGACAAAATAATAGAGCCCTCTCTAGGTGTCCTAGTGTTTGAATGTATATGTGTTAATTATACCTTATCATACTCAGTGTTGTACTTTCTTATTGTCTGGTTTGCCTATACTTTTGTTTATTGTTCTTTGACTCTATTTACGTTCTATATTTTGTTCTTTATGACGTGCTTTCTGTTAGTAAAAGTGAGAACATGATACTGTCTGTGGGTACATTTTGTATTATATTATGTTCATGGTGAGCTAAATAGTATTTAAGGCTCTTCACATCTTCAGTCAATACATTGCAATAATTATAATATCATTTGGACTTTATCTGAGTTACATGATCCACCTCCCATAGTCATTAGCCTGTCACAATGAGAATGATTTGATCCAGTAAAAACAGCCAGCATGCAGGGCCTTTCATTGCGACAAATTAGTCCAGTACAAAAGTCTGAAAAGGCCAGTCATGTCAAAGCAAAAAAAACAGTCCAGCAAGGATCTACCAGAGTCTTAAAATTGATCTAGTGTAAAAAGAGCTGGCAGCATGAGAGTAAGTATTTCAGCTGTATTACGCAGATCTTAGTGCACCATGGCACATGCACATGTTATTACATTTACACCAATTATATTATGTTGCACTAATTGCATTTGTGTAGAGCATTCTTTGTTTTCTTGTTGAGAAATCCATGCATTCAGATGGGGGTGAGGGTTGCGTATGAGCATTAATTGTTATATGTCTTCTCAAATCTATAATAAGAGAAAGAAATTGCTACTCTGCTTTTCTTGAAACTACAAAATATATAGAAACATTTAATTGAACTGATTTAGTTCTAGTTCACATTGCAGTGTGAAGGGACTAAACGTGTGGAACCAGATAGCCTTCAGAAATGGTTAAGACAAGTGTCACCAACACAACATATGTATAGTAAGGAACATTTATAGATCCATTGTATATGCTCTCTGGCATATTTAAAACGTGCCTATGATATAAAGTATAAAATAATTATATCTGTAATAAATAAGCGAATGTGGAGGATTCACTACCTATGAAATAAAAGTAAAATGCCAAACTAGCTAATTTATGCTAAATTGATAGTATACGTTGATATAAAGAATGTCCCTAAATATATAATAATGGGGGGATAAGTTCATTCAATGAGCTTTCACATGATAATCAATTGATTTCTTTTGCTTAGGCAGAACCTGATACACAGCAATCCATCCTACTCCAATATGTTAAGGGAAAAAGTAGACAGAACTTCCAAAACTAAAGAATATACAAACTCATGGATACAATATAATTGTTTCTCAGGATGAATTGTTTTAATGCAAAAAAAATTATCTATATTTACCTTTTCAAACAATCTTCCAGTGAGAGTAAAAGAAGAATCAAAATAAAAAAGCTAACACAACAGTCCTTCAATGTAAGTGCAAATAGCCATACAGGAATATAGACTGGCCACGATAATTGATTCATATCACACACCAATTAATTGCTTAATATAACTTATGAACTACATTTGAGAAAATTGGTCAAATAGTAGAGGATTATAATTATCAAACCATTTCTTCAGCTGGAAATCAAAATAAATCACAAGAGAAGAAGACAAAATATCCTGTCCCGGAATCCATGGCCATATTGACAATAAAACATGGTGACAATAAGAAAGGACATGGTATGATTACCCATCCCTTCACACTTTGTATTATTTTTTTGAGATAGAGATAATACATTAATATTGCTAATCAATATTGTTACTTACCTGGCTGAACCATATCATTAGTTTTAATATAGTGCTAACTTAACAGTACTCTAAACAATGTGTATGTTATAAAATTATACCAACTATAATAAGAACATTTTAAGAAATGGGGGGAAAACAAAAGAAAGATTAAAATATAGAATAAAATATAAAAAGATATGGATGATCCCTGCATAATTAGCTAATTCATATCTGTTTCATTTAACTCTAATACAAAACATTTTTTTTTTGTCATGTTTTAGATCTGATCAAACTAGAAACATTAATGGGTTTTGAAAATGAAATGTAGCTTTATAAAATCTGCTATATAAGTGAGGCTATCTTATTAGTAATAGATAATATATGGTGGGACACTTTTTCCAGGCCATCTTGACTACATATTAAGCACTGCTATACTTAGTTGTTAATGCTTAAGTAAACAATGACATTAACTTATGACTACATCTAAAACCTGAACTGAATACTTTTCCAAAATTATGCAACATTAATTTTGCATTACACCAACCACTCCAGTCCCACAGTACCATCTGGTTTGAGGCCATTATAAGTTTGCCAGTTATAATGAAGAACCTTTCCTAGTATCAAAGTTGTAAACAGGTAAAGTTCTAAAAAGGGATCTTAGTATGATGAAATTTCAGAATTTACTATAAACATCAACATCACAAGAAACTTACAGCAAAGTATCCCACACACAATAAGAGGGCATGAACCTATAGAAACTGCTATCATGACAGCAATTTTGTATAGAAAATTACTGTTCTTGAAAGAGGTATACTAATATAGTATTATGTGGTCATCCTTACAGCATACTCTTCAGAGTTTGTTAGATATTGTACTGGAAAAAAAAGTGTTTCAGTACAAAATATGGTACTGCAATCAAAAAATGTACAAGTCTCGGTATACTTTGTAGGAACACTATCTATATATATATATCATTACTATATTTTGTTAACTATGTACCTGCTAGGTGTTGTATTTTCTATCATATAGTGTTCCTGAAACAAAACTTTGGTATCTTTATAAAAGGAAACTATACACTATAATAATTAATGTATTTATGATTGTATTTTATTACCACTGGTCTGTCCACCATTACATCAAAGAAATAGCAATATCCAAAAGAACTAATGAAGAAACAGGAAATGACAGATCATTAGTATACTCAGCTGTACTACCTCAATAAAAGAGGGTAGATTCCTTAATCTGAAATTTCTTTTGTTCTTCATCAACAATGTCTATATTTTTTACAACATTTATAGTTCATATAATCAAATTTATTTAATTCTTTCTTGGCACCCATCATACGACTAGTAGCAAAGTCTACAATATAGAAGATAAAAGATGGGCTTGTATATAACATATAATTTACTTACCAACTAATTTCATAGCATTACACAATGAGGACTGTCCAGTTGTAAGGATAAAGAATACCAGAGTAAAAAACCTCAGCATGCCCATACAAGCGGTGGTCTTTGAGACAAAAAACATTATGTCATATATGACATTTAACCCTACTATTAATTGTGTTACTTATTTAATGAGTAAATGTAAAATTTTCACTTATGGATAACGTTAAGTTAAATGGATATGACTTGAAAAAATCTAAATACAAAAATACATTGAAGCCACTAAATTTAGTAGATACAATTAATAGTAGATATAGCCTTAATAGGGTATATATATTAAAGTAGATATAACATGAATTGTAAGTATAAACATTGGATAGTAGATATAACCATTAAAATATGATGTAATTGTCACAAAGCATTATTTATGTCACATAATTATAACTTAACCATAGTAACAATCCATGTTAAAAATAAAGAGAGTTTTTGTTCCACCAAAAAGATATAGAATCCCATAGACCGTAATGATATCTACTAAAGAGTGCCAGATATTCATTACCTAATAAGTTAAGAAGGAATGTCCTTATGTTTATATAACAATTAGGTTTCAATGAACTAACCCAAATACATAGTACATTACAATAAACCACCAAAACTTGAAAGTAGTTCTAAAGAATATAAAATAACAAAACAATAATGCAATTTGCAAAAAAGTCTAAAATAATAATTGAAAATAAAATGTCCACAATGGTTTTGTGGAAGATAGTGATCTCATTTTTAAAATCAAAATGGGAGAATTGGCAGCAATATCTATAGAGTGATATTAGAATTCTCTAAAAATAAACACTTAATAGTTAATAGAAAGCTAGCAAGAAGCATCAAGTCTACGAAACATGACTAGTCACACACATCGTTGTGTTCACTTGAAGCTAAGGTTAAGTATTTTTATTGTGATCAACAGTGTAGTTTTTTAAAGTTAGTTGTCATAATATGCACTTTCACAGTTATTTTGTTATGATATTATGCACTTTTAATTTGTCGCATACAACAATAGAATAATACAAAGCAGATGGACATACAAACATAGATACCACATGATCCAAAATGATTATAAATAAGACTGACTGGCAACATCACGCGTCAGACTATAGAAAACTTCAAAATTTATGGTTGAACACCTTAGGAGTTTAAAATGGGCTGTAACTTATACTGCTATATTAACATTATTTATAAATGGTTGAATTCATTGTTTGAAACACTAAATCATATCATATACCATATATGGAATCAATATTTGAACAACATATAATTGATTGATTAATGCATTTACATTTGTTTCCAAGCAAGAATAACCTCAAGTATTATTTTACTGTTAATAATATACCTGAACTAATCTTGAGTTTGTAACATTTAGTCAACATTTTGAAAGATAAAGGCCATCACATAACCTGTAGTGATATGATAGCGGAAAGTAATGAGAGACATTAAATTATGCATCTAGAGTCCATTAAATTGCAATGCTTAATGTGAAACTAATAGACCCCATAGACCTAACCTGAAAAAACTTTGGAACCTAACTGTATTAATTGTACATGGATGAAAGGCATGGCTTTACTTCTAATGGGATTCTATACAGTACTACATGCGTCACGTTTACATAGTAAAATGACTCTAGTTAATAAAACTTTTTACTAGATACTATTAGTTTTAACGACTTTCTTCTTCTTTGGCTACAACATACTAAAATACTTATCAGTATATACAAATGCATATATATATATATATAATTATCTATATCTTCCCTATATCTTCCTTATGTCTTCCTTATATGGTATATAGCTCACTTTGAAACCATAATAATTCCATAACTGAATTAAAAACATACAATGTTCATCTGTTTTTTTATTGTATTCCTTTAGCTTTAGGATAACTAGCAGCTGTACATAGACTGTCAGGATGAAAGAGTATGCATGCTGTAAACCAATGGAAATTTGGAAATGAATATTAATTATAAGTGGTGGTATTTCCTGAAAGACTGCTTCAAAGTAGAGTTTAAAGCTAGACATTTGTCATAATATTATAATATACAAGACTTTATTTCACAAATTGTTAGCAAAACTATAAATATAGAAATACACGTCATAAAAAGGATCAGTGACTGTTTTAAAACTTTGCTGGTCAGTTTTAGAGCTAATATATTTCATTAGCTGTCTGGCTCTTATCTTAACCAACTTTCATGCAATTTATTTGATCAATACTATAAATCATTATACTCGACCATTTTAAAATACTAAGTTATAGTGATTCAAAACAAACTACGGTAATGACAGTACACGTTTCATTGGGCTAATCGTAGCAGGGGACTGCCTCATTTTTCAATACAGGCAAAGTTTGCATGTAACTGGACTATAGAACATTTGTCATCATTATCTATAAACCATTTATACAATAAGTACAGTCCAGCTGTGAGAAAATAGCGAAGGGCCCAAAATCTTACAAGAATACTATTTAGTGCACTAGGAAATATGCCATAATCTTACCTAACAATACCCCAAGAAAATAACGAGCCTTCAGATCAGAGATACCACTATACTGACTACAATTTCTACTGGAAACATTGTACTAATATTTCTCGATTAGACGGTTGGAACTGGAACTATTATAATACTTGAACAGGCTGACCGTGCCCACCTATTGTAGGCGGAGCTATTAGAACTATAATAATTAATTACATAAATTATTATATATATATATCACTGATTATACAAATCTTAATAAAAATTGAAATAAATGTTGAACGAATAATGACACCTAAATATATTATACAAGAGAGAGATAGCTCCAATATAATTTATTATTCCTTTTTCATGACATATCCATCGATATACCCAGAAATTAGTGGTTTCACAATATTTTGTGGCAAAAATTTTTTCCATCTGGAGTAGGATCTGAAAAATGCTATAGAAGATTTTGGCACTACATAGCCAAAAATAAAATTTTTCCTAGAAATTTAAGAAGTAGACAATACATTATTGAGCCAAGTAATTTATGTACTGCTTTTTAAATCTATTGTATTTATAACTGATATATTGGGGGAGGGAGAAACATTTGGCAGGTTGTGTTTCATTTGCAAAAAAATACCCATCCAATATTTAGTTTGGGATGTGGTAGTAGTACGCAGAGCAAGTACTAGGCATGCTTTCCCACATGTATTCTCAGCTATCATGATGCTTTTACAAACATTTAAAGCTTCCCAAGTAGAGGGTCTTGGAAACACTTCCATCTGAAATTATAACAACTGTCATTGAAATTATTAACTGGCCAAAGTCTATTTTTTATATCTAATATTTTGTCCCACCAAAATTATCCACCCACTATTATATCATGTACTTTATCAAACTCAACCTTCCATCAATGCTAATAATTAATAAGCAATAAATTTATGAACCAATAACCAAACTACCTTGCAGTTTCAAGAAGTTGAGTTTGCAATTCCTTTTCTCCTATGAGACGAACAATACCCACATTCGGCTTGACACCAAGCATGGCAGGTTCTGGTTCATCACTGCAAAAGGGATAAAATGGTGTTGACAACAGTAAAGATACATTGATGTAAACATACCTACAACACCAGCTAGAAACTTTTAGTTTTTGTTGTCTCATTCAAGACATACCCGATAACCCCTATTAATAGTAATATTAATTATAATAACATTTAGGAAATGAAGTAAGTATTAAGAGTTTATACAGTAAGGATAGACTGTACATGCACGAAAGTACAAAATAATTGTGATTTCCTGGTACTTAAAAACATAATACTTATAATAAAAGCTAACATCTATTCATATAGTTATTAAATTTGACATTACAAATTGTTGCAAATGATTTTTTTAATACACAAATTAATATTCTCTTGTGTTTTATATAGGTCATACAATATTGTAACCAACAAAATATGAGATTTACCTTACAAATTAGACATTAGATTACAATGTGTTTGCAATATAATGTCCACAATGTAGGTATTACTCGCTGTGTTTAAAAAGCTTTGGCATTTCAAACGTATTTCATAAGCCTTTGAACTTCTACAGTGTCATGCCACACTACCGAAGCAGAGTTTTTAGGGTCAGTTGTAAGTTTTTTCACATGCTATCCACATTTGTAAGAGTCTTTTGAATTTAAAGGAGTTAGTTATTGTTTGAATAAGTTAATGTAATGGCAAAAAAAATCACAGGACAAGAATGATCAATAACATACTTGTTGTAAAGGACGAGGAATGTTGTATTAAATGGTATCTCCAGTTAATAAAATAACCAATGTATGTGTTTGAAAAATTATTATAAGTAAAACTAGTATATTATACTTGACAAGGATGGTTAGCTTTAGCATAATGGATATTTCAAGCTCAGGATAGTTTTAATAAATACTGATATATTATATCATTGATTTGTATTATTGTATGATTCATAACAAAGCTTGTAGTTGCTGCACACAAATTACGTAGTTTATCAACAGAAATCTCTATTTCTGAGATCCAAACTTCCTACACTCTAACTATAGTAACATGCTCTCTAAAAAAGTAGTAACATGTCCTAATATGAAACCTGTTTTACATCCAAAACAATAACAGATTTTTTTAAGACCAGCCTTGATAATGAGATATAACTACTAACTATAAAAAAAACTTGTCATTTGTGGTTCAAGTTACATGTGAGTAAACAATCCAATAGATCTGAACATTGAGAGGAATAATTTCTCTAAGTATACCCTTTGATATATGTTCCACCATAACACAGGCCAACTACCTTTTTGTTGCTAATATACAAAAAGTCTATAGGTAAAGAGAATCCATTTGAGCAAATATAGATTAAAATCTGAGATAAAAGATAACTACACAATTTGAAAGCCAAGGGACTTGTTACTAAAGACTGAAGTTGTGAGGATCTAAACAGTACAGGTTCTGTTAGGTGAAGACAATAATTGACTTAAAACGATTCTGAAAGGTTATTAAGGAATGTCCAAGGAGTAATTAAGAAATAAATGTACGTATCAATGATCTGTTTTACTCTTTTCCCCAAATGGTGCAATACAATAAGATACCTTTAATTACTAGAACAACCCACAGGACCAGGAGCATATCCTAGTTCTGCATCATCAGTTTTTACGAATATCATTACACTACACAAACAATAGATAATTAATATTTATGCTGGAATACAATTAACGATTGTCTACATAGGAGGAGCTCCTCATTTAATATGTGTACAATCTTCCAAGAAAACAACCATTGAGAAACGAGCATTACATTAGTATTGTGATTTCACCAATGGCCGTTACTCTTACTATAAGACATACTATTATTAATAGAATTCGCTGTATGTCAAATAATAAATGAACATTAAAAGTTATCAACAATATAGATTGCAACTTCATTAAAGTTAAAGAAATGATTCTGAGGAAGCGCCACTTTCATGGAGGCCATGCTAATTATAACATAAACTTTACATGTACATTAATACTCTTAATGTTTTTACAATTAATTAGAAGGCAAACAGGATACTTTTATAGACAAAGTGGGAATACTCAATTTTTACAATCTAAGTTACAGATTTACAAATATTGTAACATAGCAAATGCATTATATAAACACTACTACCTTCTTTAAATGGTCTCTTGTATCTGTTGATAACACAAGTAGAATTCGACCGTCTGAAATAATTCAATAAACTCTCCCTGTTTCCATCCTATGAGGAATATATAAAGATTTATATTATATCATAACTCATTGAATAAAAACATATTCGACTAGTCAAACATAAGCTTATAAATTGTGATGGGTATATTTCTATACAAACACATGATCCACAATAGAGGCATTTGATTTTGTCAAAAAAATTTATGAATTAGTGTCCTAAATACCTGAAATGATATGCCTTCATCATTTCTTGTGAAAAACTTATAATGTTCTAATTGATCATCTGGTGTCCATATGTATAACAACATACCACATCATTTTACACAGTACATTGTGTCAAATGTCTTTCTGACCTAAAGTCCTTGAGGATATAAGTGTCTTAACTTTCACATTTATATAAGTAGAAAAGATAACACTATTGTTTCTTACAAACTATTACCATCTTAGCATCTATACACAAAACAGTAACTATCATACAGTTTCCTATATTTCTAGATATTATAGTGTAAATATAGCTAGGCTAACAAAATCTCTTAATAAATCATAACTGTTATGTTACTATCATGCAATGTTTCCAAATTATATAAGGTTTTATAATCATGATATGACTTGTAGAAGTTCTGTAACTTGCTAATTGTATCGATGTGGGGTAGACAATAGTTTTATATTATTTATTGATATTATCCATTAACAAACAAAGAATGTGATGACTTGTGTTTATAATAGATCATAATGTTAGCACTATCAGAGCAACTATGAAAATTTAAATGTAAAACTTTGCAAACATGATCTGATCTTGGAGTGTTTTTTGCTAAAGTGACAAAATAAATTTTGTTGTTGTAACTATGGTGACAGAAGTTGACCCTTTGAAACAACTAACTACATTCTTTGACAGTTAGTACACTTATTTCTACTCCATTGTGTCTTCAAAAGTAGATATTTTTACGCTATTGAAAATTCCTAACATGTATGAACAGGTTTGTTATACTACTAATGTTACATGATTAGCTCAGACTATATTTTTATTTATAAAACTTCGATATTTGGTACTCATCCTAAGTTAATGTTACAGAGATCTCCATTGTGTTATATAAGCCAAATATAATCTAAGTTATGAGTATTAAACTATATTATTACTTTAGATCAATTTTGTCTACTTGAAAACTATAACTATAGTTTGAGCAGTTCCATTACTACCGCTATAATGAAATGATTATAATGTACTTCCTACACAGTAACCTTATGAGTTTTTAAGCTATAGATTCAATAATGACTTCCCAATGTAATGCGCTTTGTTATCTTTGTTATTGCTTCTTTTGGGAGTTAACAGTTTGGGACGCTTAGGATCTTTATCAATAACTTCTACAGTATCAGTTGTGGTCCTATCAATAAAGAACCCATTACTTATATAACAATATTATTGGTATGGTATAGATCATTAACATTAGAAGAATCAGTACTTAACCATATGATAGTAATAAAAGTATTTGCTAATCTGTCGTGTAGTGTGAATAAGTGAAATAAACTAGTTAATGTAAACAAGAAAAAATTCAGAAATTGCCTAATGATTATGCAATTTTTTAACCAAGCGATTATGTACAAAATTGAATTATCCATCTAAACTATACGTTCACACAAAATTTTAAAGGAGTATCAAAAGATAGCCATGTTAGATTTAAATGAAGAATCTGACGTTGTTCAGTATACTGGTAATTATGTTTCTTAGTTACTTAAAGGTTTTATTTGTTACTGTGTGTAACTATAATGTCAATATTAATGGTGTACTTAGAAGGGTGAGATCCTCAACTATGGAACTAAAAAAAAAAAAAAAAAATCCTCAACTAATGGGAACTACATAATTTAGACGCCTAAGACCTTAATATAAGACCTCACAAATGCACACTTACGCTTCATATGATGGTTTTTGGGTTTCTAAATTGTATAGTTTTATTAGTTCTAACCTTTATTAATTTGACATGGATTAATGCGTCCTGTCAACCATCTTGTGCATTAATTTTACCTTGAAATTCTTTATATCAATCCACATATAAACAATGGCCTATAAACCCTTTAAACCTTAATCAAAAAAGACAAATTTTTTCCTTATCCTTAATCAAGAACACAAACCATATTAGTAGACAATCAAGACTAGGAAGTCATCCTCTATAGAATCATGAACATTATTAATTAAAACTTATAAAAGGGTTTTTCTTAATAATTAAGAATTTATTAACAAAAACTAGAGCTGTTTCTCATAGCAGAAAACACCAGCCACTCTGATATGCACAGAAATAATGCTAGGAATGTGCAAGGTACCTGGGTATAACAAGAGGTGTGGTTAAAATAAGGTTGTGGGTTTTATCATATCATAAAGCTTATTAACAATGTCGTCTATATAGATAATATTATTATAACCGCTCATCACAATATTACAGTGGTAACTAATAAATTATGGGTGTACCTTTTTTCTTTTATTGACAATCTTACATCTCCAATATTGTTCATTTTTTTTCAGATATCAATTCATTTTCTTTATTATCATCACAATCTTTGCTCTCACTGACATCATAGTTTTAGTGGCTCTTCGTGACATAGTGAGTCATTGGAGTCTGATGGCAAAACAGGGAACAAGTTTCTAGCTTTTAATTGTACAGTTAGCCGTTGATCCTCTATCAGTGGGTGATGGTGTACCATATGGTGAGAGGACACAGAATATGACTGTCTTTTAACGGTTTTCTTAGAAGGACTCCAAGGAGAAGTTCTTCGAGCAGAGGCCATTCAGTAAACAACTAAGCAAAGTTTATTGTCAATTCATTTTCCCGCCATCAAAGGTAATCACGTGATAAGCACGTGCATTTTGCATAATTATTTCCTTTGTTTTGCATTATTGCCCCTGCAGAGCTGAGTGCCTAGAGTGTGTAACGCTTGCAGTTCCAGATTTCTCAGATAAACCTATCTTTCCGTTTTAGTAAGTTGTCTTTGTGTAAATTATACGTAAAATAACATGTATGAGTAACTTATCGGTAACTGTGCCACACAACGGAATATCAAAAACAAAGGCGTGCTATTTAGAACTGAATTAACTGAAATCTACTATAGATAATAATAAATAAAGTATAGTATTCGTACTCTATTATCTATGGACTTACGTCCATAGAAAACTTGTATTGTCTATTTAGCAAGCCTAAATTCTGACCAAATTATACTATAGCGTTTTAATAAAGTTGAGAATTTATATATCTAGCTTGCCTGGTCTCAAAAAAAAAACAACGGAGTGAAGATTGTCCAACTTTGAATGCAAGTTTTCTAAATGTAACTTCTTCCTTGCAGAACAGCTTGTCTTGAGACAATGTGTTATAACTGACTACAACAAACACTACAGTGGTGAATCCACTGTGTGTCAGAATGATGTTGATATGAGCGTTAGAACAGGACCAATCTATGAATGATTGTTTCAAATGTGGCCAAAATTATGCTGTCTGACAGTTATAAGCACAATCTATAGCGTCTATGTTTTTTATAGTATTACCACCACAATTTAGTTATTGACTATTAAAAAGTCGTTTGGATTTAACAAAACGAGATAATATAATTGACTAAGAGGACATTGTAATATTTATACTTATTGTGGTTATAACAATTGTGTATTCAAATATATTAATAGTATAACTCTCATAATCTCCATATATGGAGGTGCTAAGTAACTTATACCAATGTCTAATTGGAAGTCGCTAAAATATCATTAGTTGTGACTGTTAGTTAATAATTAATGTAGAATTAAATTTTTACACTTCGTGGCAATTTATTTGTTTCTTGTACTGGCACATTCTCATGCTGTATTCTACCACAAATGCCTGGTAAATTACTTTGGACAATATGATTTACCAATTTATCATTTTTAAATCATGTAATTAAACTATATATACTTCTCATTTGTACTGCTATATACAAAACAATGATCTTTTAAACTAAACTTACTAACAATTGATAAAATTCTGCTATTGTCTATATCATTCCAGTTTTTGCTAACCCATAGCAATATTAGCATATTTTAAACAATATTTCTTCATCAGTATATTATTCCTGTTGACATTTTTGCTTATTTGTGATCTCTCTCAATTATGTAGATCAATCTATTCATAGCTAGTCATAATGGCAGCTGTCCCACCTCCTTATGATCCAGTAAGGTTATAAATAGTTTAATGCTTTTTGTTGCTATTTGATATAGTATTTATATTTGCATAACTACCTTAAAACAATCTATGTTACTATATAGAACTATCCTCCCCCTCAACAAGGCTATCCTCCCCAACAAGGCTATCCTCCTCCCCAAGAGGCCTATCCTCCTCCCCAGCAGAGCTACCCTCCTGCTCCTGCTCAACAGTCTGCTACTACAACAACTGTAGTTGTCCAGCAGCCTCCTACTGCACAGGTCTTTGGTCAAACTCCAGTGCAACTTCCTGACGGAGTGAGTACAAATACTTTGACATATCTGTCAACTGTTAATCTCATAATTAACAACACTGCCTATGCATGAGTAAGGATAACAATCCTTAGCTTCGCTCTCTGTTTCCCTGACAGAACCTGCAACTCCACATTTGTGTTCAATAAAACTTCAAAACTAATGTACATATTTCTAACTCAAAATTTAAAATGCTATCCAGAACAAAATCTTTAAAATGTTCAAAATGCAAGACAGTAAATCAGTACAAACCAGGAGAATTGTGTCAGGGTTCAAAATGCACTACTAGTCAATAGAAGATGAGATAAACAAAGGAGATATGAGGATTTGTGTTAAAAGGTCTGCAATAAAGTTACAATGATTTACACACCTAGTTTTCCTTTTACATTATTTATGAAGACTTATAAAAGTAAATACCAGATCATTAAATGTAGTGTTTATGCCTACATTATTGCAAATCACCACATTTAAATGTCATAGACAAACTATACTCTGTCGAGTTGAGAAAAGCCACCCAGATGTGTGAATAACTTTGCGTTTTTACGTGCTATCCACATGGGACTTGCACCAATCGATTCAGCTTGCAAACGCGCATTTTATATATAAAATTTGGCTCTCTAGCCCTATGAGAAAGTACCAAACTATAAAACTCCATACATTTTGAATGGCATACCTTTCGCATACTTGAAATTGCACACCTCAAGCAGATA
The DNA here is from genome assembly GCF_016097555.1 of Gigantopelta aegis. Classification (NCBI taxonomy): domain Eukaryota; kingdom Metazoa; phylum Mollusca; class Gastropoda; order Neomphalida; family Peltospiridae; genus Gigantopelta; species Gigantopelta aegis. The sequence goes on from NW_024533254.1 coordinate 47,079, forward strand.
ACAAAAATCGATTTTCACCTCGAAAAGTCAGCCGACTATCATCACTGGCAAGTCAAAATTACAATTTTAATTATACGAATAAATAAATCCTTTGTATCAATTATTACTATTAAATAATAACCAGGTATCGTGTTTTTGCGATTTTGGGCAGCTATAAAGCCACCATGGTTTTGAAAAAAACTTTTGACAAAAAAGGAAAAATGAAAATGTTCTAAAAATTATTCGTCATCAGAACTGTGAGATTGATACTGGAAACGTGAAAGTCCTGTGGCATCACAGGTTCGTTTCAGAGGATCCTTCAGTCTGTTTGCGCCTGCAAGTTCCTCGAAATATTCATAGACATTCACAGCAACCTCCTTTGTTTGTGATCGCAATCTTTTTCCACTTGGCATGTTTACCAAGCACGTGAAAAAACGTGGTGTGTTCGCATGACATCCACGTGAAAACAAATAATGAATACACTTAACACGTACTTCAGCGCTAACAGGCGAGGAAATACCTCACCTTACATTCCATGCATAAAACACCTTTTTTTAATAAGGGCTTTTCTCAACTCGGACAGAGTATAAGATATAGCTATACTCTGTCCGAGTTAATAAGAGCCACACCAGACATGTAAATAACTTTGCCGTTTTATATGCTATCCACATGGGACTTGCACCAATCAATCCAGCTTGTAAACGTGCATTTCATATATAAAATTTGGCTCTCTAGTGCTACAAGAAAGTAGCAAAACTATAAACTCCATACATTTTGAATGGCATACCTTCGACATACTTCAAACTTTTTGCACTTTCAAGGATTTAATGAATAACAATTTTCGCCTTGAGAAGACAGCTGTGTGTCACGTGGCAATTCAAAATTACAGTTCTAATTATATGAACAAATGTTCTATTATAACAAATTATTATATTAGTCATAACAAGGTATTGTCTTTTGTGATTTAAATCATGAACTAACAGGTATCTGGAGAGTCTGTATCTCTTTGTTGGAGTTGAAAAAGCAGCTCTGCCAATGTCAAACTTCTCTCTTCTTGATACTTGTACATTAAAGTCATGTAGCATCAGAGGTTCGTTTCAGAGATCCTTGAGTCTGTTTATGCCTGCTGAATTCCTCGAAATAGTCATAGACATTCGCAACAACCTCCATGTGTTTGTGACCTCAGTCTCTTTCCTTTGGTATCTTCACGAATACAAGAGAAAATGTTGTGTGTGTTCACATGACATGCATGTGAACAAATAATGAATAAAATTAAAATATACTTCATCACTAATTGCATAATAGGAGAGGAATTACCTCGCCTTACATTCCATGCATAAAACACCTTTTTTGGCTATTTCTCAATTCAGACAGAATATAATAAGACTGTAGTCACTGTACTTAATAAGCACAAACACACCTATTAATAATGATCATGTTATAAATAATAAATCTCTAGTCCAAAACTCCAAGCCACACATGCAAGATTTAAATAATGGCTTTCAGATTTTGTTGGTAAAGTTTAACATTTGATATATACTTATAATTTGACACTATAACTTGATTACTATACCTAATATCTATGATATCTGTCAAAAAAGTACTGATAGTTGCAATGATTTTGCTCTGTACATTTAATTATATTTGTGTGGAAGGTAGTACTAATTAAACAATTAACCTTTATACTCTAAGTCACTGTAAGATCAGGGAATGAACTAAATACAAATACATGTAAGTGTATTTTATTTTTAACCTTGGGGTTGCTATTAAGACTGTTTCTAACCAGGGTTTTTATTAAGACAGAAGATAATAAGTTATTGCAATGCATCACTGAAATTCATTATGTTGCAATGATTATAAATCTTCTCTCATGCACATGCATACAATATGTTCTCTTTCCTCTTAGAACATGACTGTGTTACGTTTTAGAGCAGGACTCCTGACCTGGATTCTGATTGGAGTATTGCTTCTTCACCTGGGGATGTGGTCTATGTTGTCTTGGATTGATTCCACTATGTGTTGATGCTGCAAAGGATATTGAACATGTCCATCCAGTAACTGGACAGGTTGTGGGTGTTTACAAGCGTATATAGAGCAAAACTATGATATACAACTTTTATCACACCTAATTGATAAATATTTTTCTTTTAATGTTAAAAAAAAGTCGTAGGACTATCAGCAGATCTCAAATGTATCTGCATTTCTTTCTTAACATTTTATGTTTGGTTGATGATGATGCTACCTGGCAAAATGAATTTAGTTAGGCCCCTCCTCTCGGGTTCTAATAGGGATCGCATTCACAGCCAGTTTGATGTGTGTTAGTCTAAAGGAAAATAGAAATTCTAATTTCAGGGACAGAAAATTAAGTCTCAGATATTTCTACTTCCATTAAAAGTAATTATCTTTGTAAATTACACGTTAGACAGGGAAAAATCGAAACAAGAGATTTTTTAGAAAATGTCTTTCATAGAATTATATTTATCTATGTAGAAGCCAAATTTAAAAATTATTTGGACTTTGATAAAGTTTGAGGTTTTAATACGGCTTCCGTTTCCAAAGGC
>NW_024533255.1:0-61629 GCF_016097555.1 Gigantopelta aegis
GGTGTGATTGGTAAATCGCCTTTTCAAATATGTCCCCCCAAATTGCAGCAGTTCCTATAAACAGCAAAATAATTATAATATTTCAATAGATATGACAATACCCCTGGTAATTCAAATGTACAACAAATCTTTGGGTCTTTTAATAGCTTTACGTTTCCCATAGTGAATCTTGAATATCTAACCACCACATTATTTTTATACTGTTAATAATGTTAATATAAAATTTATATCATTATTAATTATATTTAATATAATTATATTATATATTAATATAAAATGGTTTTGTTATAATTTATTTCTTAGGTTCTTGTTTTGATTTGGGGATATTTGGATTTTTTCTTTTTTTCTCTGTGTTCTGTTCTTTTAAAGGGGGGTAGGAATTTAAGGGGCCCAATAGGTTTGAGATTTTGGCTAAAATTGCAAAAAATTTTAATCAATTTTTTAAAAACAAATTTTTGCTAACTCTTTGTTTGGTTCTTTATAAAATAATGAGAACCCTTTGTAGGTTCTTATCTTTTGTGTGTTTACGATCTAATTATTATCTTGAGATCATGTTCATACTATCCCGGCAGTTGCTTCAAGCAGATCAATTGAAATGAGTTCCTCAATGTAATTCACGCCTCTTTATGACTAATAGTGATGTCTTAACCTTCTAGCCTTTTTTTAGTCTCCGTGTGAAATATGGCTCACATGACAATTTTATTTTTGCTGTACACACCATATTTATACCAGTGCACACACACACATAAGGTATAACCTTACTTTATCAATGTCATCTCTGCCCGAGTCAAACTGTAAGGAATACTCCACATTTGACCTGAATGATTATCTTTCAATTTCTTCTCCTGAGGCTTAGCAGGCGCTATGAGGTCAACATAGCAATGTTAATAAATAGTTTCTTCTTTGAAGGAAAGAGAGCAAGTTTTTAACACATGTCCAGGCTAAATGCATAAGATATGGGAAATAATAGATTTTTGGTTAATCTATATATACCACTCTGGAATGTACAAACTGAACATCAACTCCCTCTTTCATTTTCAGCTTTTTTATTTCTTCCTCATATTGCTGCAACATATAAAAGAACAGTTAAATATTGATATTTGGTCACTTCAAAAAATCCTTTGACTCACTTTTTTGTTTGCAGGATCTGAAATTTCTTCAGCATATTCTGCTAATACTTACTTTTTTTTAAATTCTTCCTTCTTAAAGCTTCCATCAGGCTATCTGCTTCCTACCAACAAGCAAGAACGAACCCGTCCCAAGTTCCCAATACAAGGAGTTTAATATAACATGTAAAATACACATACATGAATATGTACAGTTAGAGTCAGCTGTCAAATAAAGGTTTTCATACTTCTTTAGTTAGCTTGAAATCTTCTTTTTTCTGCCATTAGCTGCAGAAGAATTCTCAGAGAAAAGAAAGGAGGTGGATATTCGTTTAGTTTCCAAGGGTATCCCGGATCATAAGTTAGTTCATGATGTTATACGGTGTTATACGATCGTGAAATTTGCATAATTGAAAAGACTGTTAACTTATTCAGGGTCGACATGGTAGAAACGAAAGTACTATTTGTAGCTACTGTCATTGTGACTGCTACAATTACTGTATTCACACATTATATCATGGCATTGTATAGTAGTAAAATAGCAGAAAAAGTTAGAAAGAGATACTTCAGTTCTTCTCGATCTTATTATTAATGATTACATATATGAGCACAACAAGTACAAGAAGAAGATCTGCCCCAGATATCAACTGAACTACCGCCTATGTTCTGGACATGGGATGTGCATCCAGCTCCGATAGAGAACTTGTGGGCTAAGATAGATCAGGAGACACAGGTATATACAGACATGTTCATGGTTGCAAGATCAGAAAACATGTGAAGTATCAATAATTCTATTTTTACTAATAATATACAGAAATAGAATTACAATTTTAACTTTAAATATATTTGATATGCAAAAAATCAATGAAATTGTGAAATAATATTTTATTGTAACATTAATTTTATTCTTCCTCTAGCTAGACTACAGCATTTTTTGACACTCGTACTGTTCCTCCTCGAATTATTGTTTTCACTCATTTCATAATGATTCTGTTGAACGTGATCCTCAGGATCGCCAACCCTTGTACATTAAGGTACATTATATCAATTGGTCTTCATTGTGCTTACCATTAATTCCTTGGGAAAAAGTGGAAATTATAAACCATATCCTAGATATGAAATCCACTTAACTACCTTTACAGATCAAATGGAACTACCAATTTTCACCAGACTCTGTGCAGATACAAAATCAAATAATGTGCTCAGAGTCCCTTTCAGCATTGTTAAAAGTATTTTATGATCATCCATCCAAAGCCAGGCACATTTGGAGTTTGTCTTCACAAAGCACTTTACTCACTGAAAGAGCCTCAGCAATTGACAAATTGGGTTGAGATTAACAAGGCACTTGGAGCTTCAAAATCACTGTCTATTTTCATAATGTTTCAGAAAACCTTTTACACATTGTGAAGTCTTACATACAAGATGGTTACTTGAAGTTGTTGATTGGAACATTAACTTGACTAGTCATCAGAATACGTGATCATGGACAATGTGCTACAATCAATGATTGCATCTATCGCAATATGTTTCGTGTGAAGTACCTTGCATTTGCATGACCTTGATGAAGTCTTAGTTCCTCATTGCAATCACTCCACTTGGTATGGGATGCTATCGGAACTAGAGAAAATAGCAGATTTAGATCAGTATGCATCCTTTCAGTTTTATAACTGTTATTGGCATTTCAAAGAAGCTGTTTTATCCACTGCAGGTCAGTGGTTTAACAATTCTAAGGAACACTGTCCTAATATGACTTTGCCTATTTATTTTAATCGTACTTATCGTACCTTATCCTCAGCACAATCATGCACCAAAGCTAATGGTTCGTACAGAGTTTGTGGAGGCAGGACAGTCCATAATGTTCAAGTTATTTGAAAGGTAAGTATCGTGAACTTCAAGTGCCTGTGAATTGGGTTTGAGTCATCATTATCGTATACACCTGATCCTTCTTACTGCTACAAAGTGTTGAACATGTCTATGACTCTGTTTATGGAAAAATATGTACAGCCAGTCATGAAAGGATTGCAAAACGAACCTTTTGTTACTGAGGCGAATCTCATTTCTAATCTCATTAAAATTCTAATTCTAACTCCTCTACCCCCCGGAGGGCGTATTAAGCAAAAATATATATATCAGTGATACAATATTAATTGTGTGTTTTGTCTTGGTGATTAATAATAATAAATTGCTACTACTTCCTGTACGGGGTGTGTAAATTAGAAATTGAGAGACCTGTGGACAGTTATCTTTGTGTCGATGGTTGCTGAGAGCCCTACCGAAGTGTCCCAACTAACTGTATGGTTCATGAGATGTAGATGCATAGTTTTTTATATAGAATTTATACGTATGCGCGTAAGAAAGAGAGAGCAGCGGAGGTGAGAATTTCGTGTTAGTGTAATTTATTGATCATTGGTACTAAACTTTGCTCTCGGTATATTTTGAAAAGGTAATTCTTATCTCACGAGTTTTTTCCATTAGCTATACATTATGTCAGTATTCAATGATATGTCTGACAGTCTACCTTAATGATTACTCTCTGCCTTTCTTCCTAGAAGTGAAGTGATATTACAAATTAGATAATGTTTGTAACTAATATAAAAAATATCTATTTTGTTATGGTAATATTTTCAATATTAATTGCTGTATGTGCTATATGATTCATAATGAAGTGCTGATAGCTTTCAGTGTTACTTTTTACAGAGCTTGTAATGTATTTAAAAAAACACAATAATAAACTGCTTTATTTTCTACTAATATAACTGCATAAACATTTACCTAAACGAATAATATAAATATGACACTATATAATTATAGAGTAATCGCTAGTCAATTTGTGCCAATTATTAACTTGTGGACAGAAACCCTATCTTTAAGTATCCTTCTCTTTCACTGTAGGATTCATCCTATTCAATGCATGTCTTCATCTCCTAGTTCTAATTCTCCAGATAGGAAGTCCTCGTGGCTGGTTTTGTTCAGTCAACTGTTCCATTGTCTTTGTTTGCACAGTACAATCAAGAGGGTAGTGATGAAATGAGTCGTGCACACACGAAACATCATTCTCCTCGTGTGCTTAGTGTCACTCCATCTTCTTCACAACAAGGAACACAGCATCCTCTCTTGGTGTTGGAGCAGCTGGGTTCTAGCTTGTCATCCCTATTAGTAAAAGTCCTCAGAATTGGCACAATATTTAAGAGAGTCCTCTAGAGACTCTACTTTTGATCCTAATATAGAAGGACCCTCTGTCCCTATCTTCAACCTCGGCAGCCTATTGTTCTGAGACAGACTTATCAAGGTGGCAGAACCATCTATGGTGATTTAGATGTTATTTCAATGAAGAAGTACTGAAAACAATTGGATAAGCAAGCTGAGTATGTTCTTTGTTATCATAAAAATGAAAGAGATTGTTTTTTATTCTGTGTATTTCCTTGAGGTGTCTTTATTCTAGTGAAAGATAACGGAAATTAGATAACTAGTACATCCATACACTGAACACTATTACAATCAGCTTAGAAACAGATCTACAGTCATTACACACACACACACACACACGTATATATATATATATATATATCCACTGTTATAGTGTTCTTGTTTATCAAGAGCAACTCTTGTGAGTCATGTCTATTTTGTTTTAGTAATATTTGCTTTTTTATTTATAAATTCTTCTCATTTTGTTGTTGCAATATTTTATTTCAACAATCTCACTCTCAAGAGTTAATAATCAGTGTTTAAAATAGAGTGGGAACCCCCATTGCTTAATAGGTATAGATTATGTGTAGTAACAATAACTTATTTTGATAACCTTTTAGCCAAGACTCTCACACACCTATTTTTTAGTGATAGTAACTAGTATAGATAGAGTTGATGTTTGTCATATCTTGGATGTAGAAGAATGTAATTGAGATAGCTTGATATGGTCATAGGATTGAAAACTTGTCGGTAATTAGTTGTGTAATAAGATCAGATATAGTCATATAAGTGTGATGTTGTAGTAAATTAAACTGCTTAAAAATTTTGTCTCTTTTAGGTGTTGTTGTTCCATAAAAATGTTTTGTTGTGTTTTTCTATTATAGATCTCGTAAAGATACACATTACAAATGGACAATTGGTCTCAACTCATGCAGAATGTTGTATGGAAGTGAGTTTTATTTATTAATCATATCTGGTATTGTTCTTTTGTTTATAGAAGTGGCTGATGATGCCTGCCATTATTGGCATGAGAGAGAAACAAGAGGGCGTGCTACCTTAACGAACCCATTTTTGCCAAGATCAAAGTTTTGCTGTCAGCAGAAAGACAAAAAGTTAGATGCTCAGGTTTGTCATTACAAAATTTAAATGTATGATTGAATTACTCTCTCTCTCCTTCTCTCTCTCTCTCTCTCTCTCACTCACTCACACACACACACACACACACACAACACACACAACATGCACAGCCTTAAAGTCCTTGTTCATACTGTTGTATCAACAGCTCTATTATGAAGGTGTCTTTTGTAAACCCACCTGTCGAGAGATCAAGCAAAAAGTTAAAGATGTAAGCATAACTTTTTAAAATCAAGTCTCCAGTATGTGTTTTAGTTGAACAGAGTAGATCTACAAAGCTTTCTTAAGTTTATAGAAAGCATTGCACAAACATTACCTTTACATTAATTTGTTTCTTTAGTCAAACTTCTGTTCTCATTTGTAAACATAGGAAAGGTAATGTAAACATTTATAGGATTCTCATAACTCTGTGTCAATTTCCTTCCTTATCTGAGTTTCTGTTGATATATATAATATTTATAGGGGTGGTAAGCTGAAATAGATATGTGTGTATATATACACTTAGATGTTATATGGGTAATTGCTTACTTCAATTACTGTCATATAAGACAATATTTCTTGGCAACATTTAGAATTTGTAGTGTACATGCTTGTTGTGTGTGGTATGTGGGGGATACTGTATAATATAGGACACTTCTACTGTAATTAGAGACAATATTTTTAATATGCTATTAGTATATCTAGATAATAGCGATTCCATTATATCAGTATTGTTTATGTACTGTGTGTTTTTTAAAGACATATATATATACTTACATATATATATAATAAATAGATATTGTTGGCTGTGTTTTTTTCCTGCCACATGATAAGTTAGTTCCAATTGATAGAGTAAAACCACATGCAATTATATAGAAGCTTAGTTCCACATCTCTCTGTCATTAACTTGTTACACAAAACTTCCTAATAAGGCAGCGGTTGTTTGGAATTTCCACTTACAAGTTGTCATCCATCCTTTAAACAAATGTTGTCCATCATTTTCTCAAGAGAGAAAAATGGGAGGTAAATGTGCCAGCTGCAGTAGAGTTTTGGGAACTGGAGAATTTCTCTGGAAGAGTGATTAGATGATACTTCATTAGCTCATGAACTCCTCTCTCTCTCTCTCTCTCTCGGTCTCAATCTCTCTCTCTCTCTCTCTCTCTCTCCCTCTCTCTCTCTCCTTCATCTCCTCTCATCTCTATCTCTCTCTCTCTCGCTCTCTCTCTCTCACATACACTTACTCACACAGACCTTTGAAGGCTTTAGTTGCTCTTGGTGTGGTGGATGCTTATCATTTTAGGTTGTTTTAGTGAAAAACTTAGAGATGAACGTTGTCCTATGGGGCCTCTTCGTAATGTCATTATTCCTCCATCATGGATTATTAACACCTCAAATTGAACCAGTTAGATTAATTGTAATATCACTAAATAAAAATGATTATATTTAAAATATAAGTTGTTCTAGTTCTATGATAATATAGGATTGTTAATGAAATGCTGTCAAATGTAGTAGACATCACCAAATAGTACTGCAGTACCTTCTAATTGAATGTAGTTTGTATCGGATTATTTGCTATATCTGTTGATGTTCTACTGGAACAGTCATGTTTATTTTAAAGAGAGTATTTACTTGTTACATCTTTTAGTTCCAATTAACTTACCAACAAGTAATTATGTACACTATAGTATTAAGGTCCAACAATTGAACAAACTTTGTGGTTTTTGACACACTATATGTAGTCACAGAAACTAGTGATGAAAAGTCTCCATTTTATAATACACAACATTTAGACCAGTCTACATTTTATAGGGAGCCAACTGATACAGGAGGTACAACAGCTAGTAGTGGAGCTCTGGTACACATACCAGTAGAAGAGAGAACTCCAGCAAAAGACTTACTAAAAACGTGTAAGTAACTCAGAGGAACGACCCGTCTAAATTTTATACCGTAAGTTAACTCTAACTATGTATATGTAGTTGCTTTATCTCCAATATTATCTCTATGTTATGTACTTTGTGGGGAAATAAGATTGTTGGGACAATGTACTGGATTTTTTATTAGGTTAAGCCGTTAGCTTCTAGTCACAATAAACCTGTGCTGGTTTTCATCAATCCTAAAAGTGAGGTAACGAAGGAGCTAAACTAATGCAGACATTCAATGGCTTCTTAATCCAAGACAGATATTTGATTTGTCTCGTGGAGGTCCTAAATTGGGTAACTCTCTCGCTCTCTCTAATCTGTGCTTTATCCTTACCTGGCTTTTTAAAGGCTACAGATGTTCAAGAATTGTGCTAATTTAAGGATTTTTAGCTTGTGTGGTGATGGTACTGCTGGCGGGTCTTATCAATCCTTGATCAACTAGGACATCAGACCATTCCTCCGTATCGGTCCTACCACTTGGCACTGGTAATGACCTACCAGCAGTTTTAAACTGGGGAGCTGTAAGGATTATTTAAATACGTAATGTGTTTTTAATGGTAATTGTGAATTCAATGGAGAAAGTGTTACTAACTACTCTTTCAGCCCAATAAAATAACTAATTTTAAAAGTAGGTAAAAAATATGAGCTAAATATAAATAAAATACATTAAGAAGTTATATGAATATGACTTCAATTGAGTAGATAGTAGTATCAATCACTTCTTATTCTTCTTTTAAACTGCATATGTTCAATAGTAATTAAGTGTGTGCATATATACAGCTCTATTAAAGTATTAATGAATTATTTATATACTAGTACATCTTCTGTACTATTTTAAGTTACATCCCTCTAATAATAGACCTTATTATTATAAATACATTCACTTGATAGTAATTAAGTGTGCATTATATACAGCTCTATTAAAGTATTATGAGTTATTATACTAGTACATCTTCTGTCCTATTTAAGTTATCCCTCTAATATGAACCTTATTATAATAAATACATCACTTGATAGTAATTAAGTGTGCAGTATATACAGCTCTATTGAAGTATCAATGAAATCATTATACTGGTACATCTTCTGTACTATTTAAGTTATCTCTCAAATATGACCTTATTATAATAAATACATCACTTGATAGTAATTAAGTGTGCAGTATATACAGCTCTATTGAAGTATCAATGAAGTCATTATACTAGTACATCTTCTATCCTATTAAGTTTATCCCTCAAATATGACCTTATTATAGATAATGCATTCACTTATACAATTAGTTCATGATCTTAAACTATTATTAAAAAGGAGTTGTGACTGCATATTTTTGTTATACACTTTCAGTTTGTGCTAGACTGACATATAATTTACATAGTAAAATTAATTAAAACACTTGATTAAATATTATGTGTTAATGACTTAATGTATCTATAGTATTCATGTTTCTCTATTAGGCTTATGGGATGAAACTCTAGACAACATTTTAATGCAACGTTGAAGATGTCCTATTGTTGAAATGGATAGATGGGATGTTATCAGTATGGCCCTAATCCAGAAGTTAAGTTAATTATGTGATTCATAGTACTTTGTGTTAAACATGTCCGTTTTGGTGTTATCCGTTTTTAGAATTGGGCTGACTTAGACGGTAAAGATGACGTTCCCAATTCATGTCATCAACAATTACTTTAGTATTGGTGCTGTGATGCTCAGGTTCATTAGATTTTCATGCGAGCAGAGGTAAAGATTATGAAAATTAAAAAATATAAATGTTATATTTTTTTAATTTGTACAGAGGCTAATCCGCAAAAGTTTAACAATAGATTTAAAACAAATTCTTTTATTCCAAGGTAAGGTGATAGAGAACACCAAATATTTGATGTCTCTCTAGTTGCTAGTGATATCAACTCAATGTCTGTTTGTTGTTTTCTGTAGCTAGCTGGACAGATCTTGTCATAAGAAAGTTTGCCAATCTCAACAGATCATGTTAAATTAGTGGTAATTGGGCAGTACTGTTTGTAGTGTGAGTGACTATTAGATAATATTCCTAAATTATGACTTTAAATGATACTAGTACTACTACATTTTGTTTATATCATTGTTGTCAGGGTGATGGTATAGATTTCACACCATAATACGCCAACAACGCCTTGAAGCTATTTGCTTTCTTAATATTAATTCTTATGGTGCTGGGAATAATGCTTGGGGTGCACCTCCACCAGGAACAGTTAGTGGCGCAGTAAGTTTGGATTTTTCTTATTTTTAGTTTTGTTTATTGTTTATAAATTAGTTTAAACTTGGGCCCAGGCTTTGAATGATGACTGATTGAAATAGTTTGGATTCTGGGCTCCACCTTTGTAAGTTATAGCATTAAATGTATTGCTCTCCTCAGCATAATTTACTTGAAGGATTTTGTATTTTTATAGCCCAAATTATTGATGGGTGCTCATGGTGAACGATAGCACAGTGTCAAACCATATAAAGTTGTACACTTTTATTCTCTGCCTGTACAAATTGATGGTGAAGCCTGCAAATTAAAGCCATCAAGTTTATAGAGGATTGTTCTACAAAACAAAGCATTGATTGATCAGAAAGGAACCCACTACGTACTTTACAGGCCCTCTGAGAGGTAAGTTGATGACCCCTTTCTTTTACTTTATATTGTTCTTTTGAATTTTTATTCCTTTGTAGTGTAAGTGCAAGTCATCAATTGAAAGTCTCTGTGTCAAAAGTGACGTTAAACAATATGAAGGATCTTCACTTTGATTTGAAAGAGATTAGAAAAAAAATTGGTTAGTCTCCCTCTCTCTCCTCCCTCTCTCGTCGCTCTCTCTCTCTCTCTCTCTTTAATAATTACATGATTTTAAAATTCTCTTCTTGTAATAGCTGTTCCCTTGGTTTTGTTGTCCACAACACCTGGAGAAACGCTGCATAGTTTACGGCCTCAAATTCATAAATTCACTAGCGGAAAGATATGATAAACAACAGTTATCAAAGACTTGGCAATATTTAGAGGTAAAACCATCCCATAATTCTAATTTTAGAAGTATCAAGTATATTTTTGTGTAGTTGCTTCTAATGGTCGCTTAGACAGGATGTTCCAAGTTTTTACCTGGACAAGAAGAATCACTATCTGTTGAGATCTGTTATCAGATGGCATTTTAATTGTTGAGTATGAAACTCCGCCATGTTCTCCCGCAGATTGGCATTAGACATACAGAGGTAAGTTATCCTTTTAAAAGTTTTTGATATTACCTTGTGTTATTGTAGTCTTGATAAACCCAACGCAAGTGAAAGAAAAAGTCATTCATTAGGAAAAGTCGTCTTAGGGTAATAATATTATTGCATTCATAAATAAAATGAACATCTCTTTTAAACTTAGCTGTTTCAGCTGTACCTCTGATAATGACTTACATCTGATCAGAAGATGGAACGGTAAGACATTGATTGTATATCTGACTAATTTTTTTTCTCTTTTGTTTTATACTTAGTACATGAAGGAATCCGTCAAACTAGTAAAACTCAGTGTTGCATGTTGAAGTTAATGGGGACAAAGGTTCATTAGGTTCCCCTCCTCCAAGAGTCCCGAATCAGGTCATCTTGAAGATGTGGCTTGGAGGAGAGATCAGACTTGTAAGACTAGTTTTATCTTGTTTTCACTAACGACTATTGTGTGCTGATAGAACTGTATCGCACTCAAGTACTATTACCTTTGGCTAATATGACTTATCAGAGTGAGTTAACTAGAATTACAGTACCTCATACTGGTATAAGATTATGTATATGATGGTAACGGGGGGGGGTTTTGAGAGATGTACTTATTTATTATTTTCTAGTTCGCAAGAAGATGAGGAGGTGTTTTGATAACGGTCAAGTAATTGATAGCTAAAGTAAAGAAAATGGCTTTAATTGTTCATGGTTGTTTGTGTTAGTGGTTTCTGGTACTCTATCTTCAGAAATCACTCTTTGATTGCTGTGAACGGGGAAAAATTGATGAAAGGTAAGCACAGCCATGAAAATTTTAAGGTAATCCTCTTGAAATATATACTCTATAATTCCACAGCATTTTATCACATTATTTAGATAGAATGATAATTTGTCAACATGATTTATTTATAGATCAGGAGGCCCACAGAAATGGTGCTAGATTACTAATGTAGATCAGAATGGACTAACACCTCTACATCATGCTGCACGAACTAGGGAGAAAAAGATGTATTTCAATATCTTGTGGACAATAGTGAGAGATGAGAAGAATATTATTAGTTAAAACCAGTATTTAGGCGAACCTCTTTACTATGGCCATCTTTCCAGCCTAGTAATTGTCCCTCTCTAATACAGACATACAAAGATGGCAATATATAGCTAGACTCTATAGTATATTTGGCATTGGCACATATTGTTAATGTTATCTAGAGAGATGTCCATAAGATGATTGACTGCTTTATAGGGTGTTGCAAAAGAAATTTGACATAGCTAGCTACACTGTATTTATGCAAAGTAATAATCTGAGTAAATGGTGACTCTACCCCTTTACTTGTCTAGTTCCTAAAGAGGCCCTTGACTTGCAAGATGAAGACAAGTATGTACTATCTTAATACTTATTATTTATTTATTCTATTGTTTTAGAGCTCAAACTGCACTTCATTAAAGCAGCTTGGTATGGTTACAAAGGAATCTGTAAGATTTTGGTTGAAGCTGTGCTTCTCATTGTAAGAACTGACTATCAAGTAGTGAGAAGGAATGTGAAGGATGTCTTTTGTTAATAATTGATTGACTTTGCTGTTGTTTAGGGAATACTCCTTATCTTAAATCAATTGAAAGTGAAGATGTCAAATGCAGGAATTTTAAAAGGTGAGATGAAAAGATAAGATTTTCAATTTCTTTTTTTCTTTTTCGTTTTTGCTTGTTTAGTTAAACAAAGAACAATTATCAAAAACTTGAGTTTCAGGAAGTTGCCATTTAACTCTTTCCCTTTTTTCTTTGTCCAATTATTTTATATACATGCATTTATTTTTTATCTCTGAAATAATTTTCTGATATATGAAGTTTATTTTTGAAGCATAACCAAAATAAAGAATTACCTTTTATAGATGCATCATTTAGAGATGCATCATTATAGATACATCATTTATAGATACATCATTTATAGATACATCATTTATAGATGCATCATTTATAGATACATCATTTATGATACATCATTTATAGATACACATTTATAGATACATCATTTATAGATGCATCATTTATAGATACATCATTTATAGATCACATCATTTATAGATACATCATTTATAGATACATCATTTATAGATGCATCATTTATAGATACATCATTTATAGATACATCATTTATAGATACATCATTTATAGATACATCTAATAGTTTTTGTTAGATTACCTGTTCAATCCTTTGTAATCAATTCAGTTCATTACTTATTGCATCATGCAAGGGTGTGGCTAGAAACATGGCAGATTGGATTCCACCTACAGCTTTACTCTCGCAACCTAATGATCCTCGCAGAAAAGCAAAGTATAAATTTTATCTAAGATTATTTTTTGGGGTAGAGTTGTTAAATGTACATATATTGATCTTGTCATTGTATTTTGTTTAGTTGGGTGGATCCATTGAGTTTGGTTGGGTTGTCGACGTAGTCTAGAACAGTCTGATCTATATGTACATCCTCCTGAAGTGATTCTAGTTACCTCCTTAACAAATTAACAAGTAGATAACAGTCCTTTTTGTTGTTGCTATACTGCTATATATGTAGGTATTGGTCTTCAGAATTTAAAAGAAAAGAAGATGTCGCTCTCCTAGACTATTGGTTGTTTGGTTCAATGTTTCTGGTTAAGATTATTGTTCAAGGGATACTCTTATTTTTTGAGGTAGTCATATTGTTTTTTAAAAATGTTTAAATTTAAAAATTAGACAGCTTTATTAGTTTCACAATCTATACTTTTGGGTCAGCTAACAGAGTACTTTGTTATTGAGTCACCATCATCAGATGACACTCGTAATGCTTACCTTTATGCTATGGGCATGTCTATTATAGCAATTATTGGTACCACTATTACATGTCATGGCATTTCTACAAGGTCAAAAGTTAGGTATGATGACAAGGACTTTAATGTCATCTGCTATTTATCAGAAAGTGAGTCATCATACATAGCGAGTGACTTCATTATCTTTTACTTACATTTGCTTTAGATACTCACTTTGAGTCAGACCACCATAGGTCAATTAACAGTAGGTCATGTAGTCAATTTAGCTTCTAATGATGTTCATAGATTTGATATGGTAGGTTTGTCAATTTACAACATAACTCTTCAGTTTATTGTACAGGCTTTTTCTTTATTGTCATTTTATATGGATTGCTCCTATACATCTTATTGTTGTAACATATTTGATATACCGTGAAATACAATGGAGTGCTTTGCTAGCCACTATACTGGTTGTATCTCAAGTACCAATACAAATGGTTCTTGTTAGGATTTCACTAAACTGAGGTAATTAAATTATGTAACACATGGACTACACAAATTGTTTGTTTCTGACTTTCCTCTCTCTCTCTCTCTCTCTCTTAGGTTCAAAGCAGCTCAAACTGACAGACAAAGGAATAAAAGTAATGAATGAAGTCATCACTGGTATTAGAGTTATTAAAATGTATGCCTGGGAATATGCCTTAAAGATCTTGTTGTTAGTATCAGAAAGTATGATTTGAAAACTTTAAAGTTAATTTCATTAGTATTTTCTAGAAATGAGGTGTTTGTAATTATTAAAGCATTTATAATTCGTGGGTTCTACTTAGCTTATTTGATTGCTGCTCTTCCATTGATTATGTTGTGGTATTCTCAGTATATGTCAATACATCTGATGAACAAATCACACCTCGTAAAGTGTTTGTTACTCTCTCCTTGTTGGCATATTTTCGAATTACCTCAATCATATTGTTTGTTCAGGCTTTCTTACTGTTGTCAGAAGCTAAAGTGGGATGGAAGAGAATTAAGGTATGTTATATGATATAAAATATTACTTTAATTATCAACAACAATATTTAGAATCTCATTTTACTTAATGAGCTGTGTAATGATAATTTAAAAGGTACAATACAATACAATAATTTTTTAAAATTATGAGTTGTTTTAGATGGACATCAAGTCAATGATGTATCTGGTAGTGATGATATTGGTCTTCAGTCTTTATCATCTGATGGTAATGTTACTGTACAAGATCTTACAGCCTCTTGGGCTATGGATGTCGATAAACCAACATTACAAAATATCACATTTACTATTAACAAAGTAAGTGATTTATGAGTATATGTATTATAGACTATTTTATATAATGTATCTTAGATTAAACCATTAATGGCTGTTATTGGACCAGTTGGATTGGGAAAGGTATCATTTGTTGACTTTGTTCTTATTATAAATTTATATGATTCCTTCATTAGTCTACTCTTCTCCAATGTCTACTAAAGGAACTACCAGCTTTAAGTGGTACTGTAGAAGTTACAAAGGATCAGTGGGTTATGCCAGTCAGGAAGCATGGGTGTTTTCAGCTACAATGAGAGAGAACATATTATTTGGTTTACCTTATCATCCAGAAAGATATAACACAGTAGTAGAAGCATGTGCTCTAGACAAGGTTATAAAGAGAAGGAGTATAGTTATAAATTTCTGATATACTAATTGTATTTCAGGATATACAACTTCTCCCTGATGGTGATCTGACTTTAGTAGGAGAGAGAGGAGTGACTTTAAGTGGAGGACAAAAAGCTAGAGTAAATCTTTGCCAGAGCAGTATATCATCAGGCTGATGTGTATCTCCTTGATGATCCACTTAGTGCTGTAGATGCTGCAGTCAGTAGACATATTTTTGACAGGTATGTTTTGTGTGTAATCTTATCGTATCTATTACTATATATTTAACTTAGATGTATTCGTGAACTATTATCAGACAAATGTGTTGTATTAGTAACACATCAACTGCAGTATCTTAAACAATGTGATGTTGTATTAGGATTAAATAAAGTAAGTCTATCATTAATAGTTATTAACTACACATATTATATATATGTTACAGGGTTGTATTACAGTATATGGTGATCCATCTGATGTATTAAAAGAAGACAGTGGTATCTTTGATTTTCTCAGTGGTGATAATGAAGAAGACAAGGATCCTAGAAATTTATTTGCTGTTAGAAAACAAAGCGTAAATAGCAATGCATTAGAGAGAAGTAATGACATGTAGAGTTTAAAATAAAGTTATCAACTAGTACTAACACTATAGCTGTTGTTTCATTTCAACGCACTCTCAGTAATGTTGAAGAGAAAGATGAAGATTATGAAGAAGGGTCTGGTCCATTACTGATGACTCCTCCCTTACTGGATGCAATTTCTTTTCAATCTGTACCTTCTGTGTCTATTAGTGGTATACATAATAAAGAAGACACAGGAAAAGAAGTAATTTGACAAGTCATTATTGTAATGTTATTGTTTTTTATATATAGAAAGTTATCCAGACTATGTCAGTACCAGCTGAAGAGCGTGGTCATGGCAGGATATCAATGAAGACATATTATCAATATTTCATAGCTGGTGGAGGATATATATTCACATTTATTGTATTAGTTCTATTTATATTATGTGAAGTTAGTATGATACTGTCATAGATATTGTCATATGAGTTTATTATATTAGGGAAATATAGTAATAACAGATTGGTGGATAGCTGATTGGTAAGTTTAAATTGTGATAGCGTTGGATAAATGTTTTATCTCTCAGGGCTGGATGTGAGACTGAGTGTAGTCTAAATTGTTTCTCTCTCAGTGGAAGATGTTCATTATCAAATGATCAACGTATTGGAATATATGGTGGTATTTTAGGTTCTCTGATAATTTTGGGTACCTTACGAGCAGTTCTATTTTTTTCTGTTGCTGCTACGTTCATCACGAGTACTTCATAATAACATGTTTGGAAGAGTCCTTAGAGCTCCAATTTTATTTTTTTGATACCATCCAATAGGTATGTTATTAATATTATAGTTAGTTATAATAAAATATAATAATAACAATTGTAGGTCGTGTGTTGAATCGTTTCTCAAAAGACGTTGGTTTTTTAGATGACCAGCTTCCTCATTTATTCTTTGATTATGTTTTTGTAGGTTGTCTCTGAAGTGTTGTAAAGTGTCTATTGTCTATTAATTTTTTCTTTAGCTTCTGAGCAGAAGCATAGCTGTTATAGTAATAGCTTCTGCAGCTATTCCCTACATGACAATAGCTGCTGTGATTCTTCTTGTTATCTTTCTAAGTCTAAGATGGTATTATTTGAAGACAGCACGTGATATAAAAAGACTGGAAGCATTAGGTTGAGTACATTACAATATGTCTCTGTTAATTACTTTTATTCTCTTAATTTTAGCTCGTAGTCCTGTATATTCTCATATTTCTCTAACCCTACAAGGACTACCTACCATTAGATCTTATTGTATGCAGAACATAGCAATGAATCAGTTTCATACATTTCAAAATCAACACTCACAATCTTTCTATCTTTATATTGTCACTGTCAGGTAATAATTGTTTGGTTAGTTAATATGATGATATGCTCTAATAGATGGTTTGGGATACGAATTGATTACATAGCTGCTGCGTTCATAAATTGCTGTGGCTTTTTCTTGTATTCCTTTGGCTGATTGTAAGTTGTGCCAAGCATTTTTAAATTGATTACAGAATTTATGTAGCTCTTGATGCTGGTGGTTTGGTTGGTCTTGCATTGACTTATGCTATTCAATTAAATGGTATGTTTCAGTATTGTATCCGACTGAGTGGTGAAGTGGAGAGTTTAGTAAGTTTTCACAATATTTTGGAAGGTAATGCTTTTATTTAAAATGTTATGTAATAGATGGTATCTGCTGAAAGAGTGATGGCTTATGGAAAACTTGAAACTGAAGCATCTTAGAAACTGATTCTGCTCTTCTACCATCAGCACACTGGCCTGATAAAGGTCATATTGAATTAAATGACCTTTCATATCGTCACTCTTCTGATGGTCCACTTGTATTGAAAGGAATCTCTTGTGAATCAAGTCAAGTGAAAAGGTAAGTGGATGAGAATATTGCAGTACTTTAATCTCCCATGTGTCTTTCTAGATTGGTATTGTAGGTCGTACTGGTGCAGGTAAATCATCTCTAATAGCAGCATTGTTTAGATTAGCTGAACCTCATGGTAGTATAAAAATTGATGGTATAGAAATTTGCCAGTTAGGTCTTCATGATCTTCGTAGTAAGATCTCCATCATACCTCAGGTGATTACATGTAGTAATATATGTATGTTAACTATTGTACTGTATATAGGATCCAGTGTTATTTGGTGGATCAGTCAGATATAATCTTGATCCTTTTGGACATTATGATGATGACAAGATATGGACAGCTTTAGAACATGTGAGTCTATAATAATGTAGTGTGTGTGTGTTTTATTATGCTTTAGGTTCAACTAAAAAGTGTTGTAGAGGTTCTTGAAGGTCAGTTAGATAGTCCAGTTAGTGAAGGAGGCAATAACTTCAGTGTTGGTCAGAGACAACTGTTTTGTCTTGCTAGAGCTCTTCTTCGACACAACACTATTCTGATATTAGATGAAGCTACTGCTAATATAGATCTAGAGTAAGTTAATACTATTATTTAAAAGGATGTGTGTCCTATTTATGTATACAGAACTGACAGTATTATTCAACAAGTGATACGTGAACAGTTTTTGTCATTGTACTATCTTAACTATTGCTCATCGCCTTGACACAGTTATGGACTCTGACAAAATCATGGTAAGGAGATATTATATATAGACAATGTACTTTTCCTTACAATAGATATTACGTGGAGGAAAGCTGATAGAGTTTGATGAACCTCATGTTCTTCTCTGTAATAGTTCTTCATATCTTTGTAAACTAGTAGAAACACACAGGTCCAATTGCTGCACAAAGATTAAAAAACATGGCTCTTAATGCTCACAATGAGAGAATGATGAAAGATGGGTGTGCTATGTTTGTCTTCTCCAGTTTGATTAACAAGAAAACGATCTACTTAATTTATGAAAATAATTTGATATTCCATGTTATTGAAATTTAATATTATCTAATGAAACCATTTAATATTTTCTGTTTGCTATTATTTTAAAAAAAGAGATAGTACTAATGATATACACATCCTCTAACTATTCAAAGACATACAGAGTATTTTGGTTACGTATTGATATATAAAATAAATTATGTAGAGATATAAATACATGTAGATGTATTAAATACTTGTAGATATTTACTTATGTCCATATGGTATTGTTTCTATTGTATCATTCCTACTTGATCATTGCATCAATGTCATTTAGATAAACCATGCTATAACTGCCACACCCATCAATGTCGACAGAACTCCACCTGTTTTTGGGCATATTAGAGACAGAGCAGTTCCTACAAGAGATATTAATTATCAATCTGACCACTAATTCTATTTATATGAATTGGGAAGGATTTCTGATCCTCATTTCTAAATTGTCCTCTAGCTTTTTCTTTGATCTAACAACTGGTATGTGTGACACATACCAGTTGTTAAATCAAAATTGTGACATACACAATCAGGAGCCTATACAGTAAAAAAAATCAACATATCTCATGTTTTTTATTGGCTCCCCATATTCATATGACTACTCAATGTTATTGCCATATAATGACATTAATTGCAAGGAGGACTGTAATATGTTACTTACTTTACATATTACATTCTATAACACTTGTAATTGAACAGATACATGTGCTAATAGAGCAGTAGTACCATTAACAATGATTAGCTTTTAATGACACACAACTTTTAATTATTTATAATCATTGATAATATGACTGGACCATCTGAATTAATTTTAAGGTTAGTTACACACAATGCATTGTTACAAAGATACACAGAAAGGCAATGTACTATCAGATAGAATGTATATTGTGCTCATCATCAGTTTATTTTTCTTAGAATCTTATCATCTTTAATAAACTGAGCATGCTCAGTCTATTAATTAACGTCAATTTTATGGAACTGAGCATGCTCAGTTTAACAAACCGCTGTAGTGGCGCCAATTTTAGTCCTACAAAATACTAGGCTTTGGCTAGACTGCCTCATTTCTTCAAGATAACTACTCCTGTTGGATGGGTGCTTCTGCAGGGCCACCATCTTTTAAAGAAGATAACTGCTGCTGATGTCGTCTACAGTCTATCGCCTCAAGTCAGGATACCTTCAGTTTTTGCTCACCTCTCGTAGAAAAGCGCAGTCAACATGAACTGAGGCCAACGACAAGCGCTCTTGTTGCAGCTCGAAAAAGAGAAAGACGAAAGTATCCAGGTCAGAGTAATAAATGTACATTATGTGTATACGTAGAAAGCCTAATCTTGTTGGTTTTAGCTGTCTGGACTGATAGATGCTGTCATTTCACATGTGTATAGTCTCTTCTAGATACTTTGTTATGAGTTTGAGACTTTTAAGTTATTGTAGGAGCCTAATTCTGTAGTATGTTGTTAGCAAAATCTAGTTCCACATCAGTTTTTAAGTCAGCCTTCAGTTGGTCATTTTGATGACCAAGTAGTAATTTATGCACAAAGAAAGCTTTTATGTCAGTAGACTGAGAACCACTGAGAATCTTATTTATTCTATAGAGAGATTTTTGCTGTTGTGGTTTAATACTTAACAGAGCTGGAACAGTTTTGTGCAAATCTTTTCCCAAACTATGATTTATTCATAGCCACATCTGACAATAAGCATGAAGATTTAAGTTAAATGGCCCTGGCAGCTAGCTGAGAAAAATGAGTAGTTGTACTTGAACTTCACATTGAGAACCAGATTGGAAACCTAGACACTTGTATAGAATATACAGCTTGCTTGCAAGTTCCTACTAGATAGAATTAAGTCATTGTAAATTGTACCATCCCTCACTTCTCTCAACATCTTCACTTGTATAATATAAAGTACATGAACTCTGTGATCCAAGGGTCTAATTTTAGAACATACTCATAATTTGTATTATCCTTAATCACTTGCATCATTTACAAGCATCTTCACCCCATATATCTGTATTAGAGAGACTCAACCACTCAGTATATATATGTAGTTACTTAGAGACTATACCAGCAGTTCTGGTGTGGCAGGGATAGCTTTCCTCTATGTTGTAGCTTCTAACCACATGTAGTCTAGCTAATGAGGAGTCACTTGTTAACTATAATGACTAGTAGAGCATCTCAGCTAAGTACATGAACTCTGTGATCCAAGAGTGTAATTTTAGAACATACTTATTATTTGTACTATCCTTAATCCCTCTCAACATTTATAAGCAACTTCACCCCATATATCTGTATAGAGAGATCAGACTCAACCACTCAGTATATACATATAGTTACTTAGAGACTATACCAGCAGTTCTGGTGTGGCAGGGGATAGCTTTCCTCTTTGTTGTAGCTTCTAACCACATGTAGTATAGGAGTCATCTTGTTAACTATAATACTAGTAGAGCGTCCATGTAGTATAGGAGTCATCTTGTTAACTATAATACTAGTAGAACGTCCATGTAGTATAGGAGTCATCTTGTTTACTATAATACTAGTAGAGCATCCATGTAGTATAGGAGTCATCTTGTTAACTATAATACTAGTAGAGCGTCCATGTAGTATAGGAGTCATCTTGTTAACTATAACACTAGTAGAGCGTCCATGTAGTATAGGAGTCATCTTGTTAACTATAATACTAGTAGAGCGTCCATGTAGTATAGGAGTCATCTTGTTAACTATAATACTAGTAGAGCATCCCAGCTAAGTACATGAACTCTATGGGTCCAAGAGTCTTATTTTAGAACATACTCCAACCCTCCTGTAATGTTCTTGTTGTGCAGTAATATCTACTGGATAACCACTGTTGTAACAAGTCATGTACTAGAGTTGTAAGTCAACTGTAGTTATATTTAAAGCCTGTCTGTGAATCTTCTAACTCTTGTGAGTAACATGTAGACCTTATAACAAGTATGCGTACACATTCTTTGTTATTGTACATGCATGCAATCCTATAAGACTACAACATCTACATATACCAACCTCTTGTGATCCCTATAACATGTACATTCAGACAAGCTTGTAATTTTCTTTTAAATCCTTTAATTTATGGTAATATTCAGATATCCATATAGTCTACCTATCTATCATGTATGTACATGACAAGTCTATTATGAGTCTCAACTCTTATTTGTCCATTACAATATTCCCTAGACCATCTATATTGTAATATTTACTCTACATATACAAATCTGTTATCACCCAAACACAGCCTTGTGACAACCTCTAACAACATATAATATCTTATCATACAACTAGGTCTGTGACATAAACAAACAAACCTTTTGGCATATTTTTATATTACCCTTACCACATAATGTCTTACGATACAACCTAACTCTGTGACTGGCTTATAGAAAGACCCTTATGATACAATTAACCCTCTGACATGTTCTTACACATAATATCACCTAGTATATAAAATATCTTAATACCCAACCTCTTATAATACAATCCAACCCAGGCCTGTGACATGTACATACCTCAACCATAATGTCTTGTATTACAATATCACTTAGCCTATCTCTTTGTAATCTGTTGGTAAATTCATAATAAATTTGTATCTTTTTTGCATAAATTCTGTTTTTAGCAAACCTTTTGTGATCTTATACACTAAAATTATATAATTTTGTAAATATCCTTTTCACACTAAGTTTACTAGTGTCTACAAGTTATTGGTGTAGAGTATTGTTGTTTATCTGTCACATTAGGTTCTTGTTACTCTTGTTTTATGCATGAAGTTATACTATTATAGCTGTACTCCTGTTACTGTTATAACTTGTAGTTATTCTCAGCAATAACTCCTGTATATGTTACCTTGCATATACATTCCTGTGAGACTGTTGTATAACACATTGTGATATGTTGTTTCAACTTCCTGTTATATTATACATTATTGCATGTACTAGTACTTGACTGCATGTACTTAACATTATTATTGCATGTACTTAACATTATTATTGCATGTACTTGACATTATTATTGCATGTACTTGACATTGTTGTTACATGTACTTGACATTATTGTTACATTACTTGACATTATTATTGCATGTACTTGACATTATTGTTACATGTACTTGACATTATTATTGCATGTACTTGACATTATTGTTACATTTGACTTGTGTTACATTTCTTGAAATAGTTATGACAAGTGTTTAATAATGTTTGATCTAATAATACCTCCTGTGTTTCTATCAATTAATTTATTGCTATTGTGTTGCCATCATATCATTTTGGTAATATTATAACTCCTGTGTGTCTATCTTATATAATGATCTATTGTCACTTTAATTCATTACAGAGTTTTTGTTAAATTATAGTTCTACCTTTTGTGACTGTTAAAAACAGCTCTGGTACTTAGAATATTCTAATATTTGTTCAGTAGAATATTCTAATTTTTGTTCAGTAATAGTGGCTATATATGTTATCTGCATATCCATCTCCTGAGACCATTCTGTAACACATAGTATTATAAACTCCTTGTTATATCATATGTCATTGTTTGTACTCCTTCGTTGATTTTGATGTATTTTTATAGACTAGAGGTTATTCTATTGTTATGTTGTATCATATGTATTATAGTCCTGTTGTGTATGACCCACAGAGTTCATGTACTGTAATATCTATACCTAGTATAGTTCTCTGTGTCTTTAATTTGTTTGTTTGTTGTATATTTCCTACGTATTACAAATTCTATTTCAAAGTGGTACTATATAACATACTATATAACATGACGTAAAGGATAGTTTTTAGACTATTTCTTTTTAGGCAAATTTGATATATCATTACTTTGACAATCTTGAACTAAACTATTAACTTTAATTTTATAGTGAGATATTGATAACTGGACTATATATACAATCTTATTAACTATTTTTGTCTCTTTGATAGGGTTCAATTTGCTGGACATTGACAACTCCTTGTGTTTGAGGATCTGGAGAATTATTCATCATTGATCAGTTGGTTGTTGCTTTGCTTTGGATGTTGAGGTTGATAGGGTTTGTTTGTGTCTGATTTTAGTTGAACATCAGTTGTGTTGTATTTGTATAGCTATATACAAAACTATCCCTGTATAACCTCCTATATCAGTGACCCATCTTCTTAATAGTAAACCTGATGTCAGACCTTCTCATGATCCTTCAAAATCTTTATGTGTGTCTTGAAATGTTCTATATCTGTGTCTGTTGTATAATCTTAGTTATTAACCCCCTTGTTTCGTAATCCTTCCCTTTGTGTGTCTGTGTCTGTGTTATGATCGTGTTTTGTTAACCCTCTGTGTTTGTGAAATTCTAAAATGTTAATCTTGTTGTATTATCCTGTGTTGTTAACCCTCTGTGTCTATTCCTATTTTGTTAACCCTCTGTATCTGTGGTATTATCCTGTGTTGTTAACCCTCTGCGTCTGTCTTGTTATTCCTATATTGTTAACCTCTGTGTCTGTTGTGTTATCCTATATTGTTAAACCCTCTGTGTCTGTCGTGTTATCCTATATTATTAACCCTCTGTATCTGTGGTATTATCCTGTTGTTAACCCTCTGTGTCTGTCTTGTTATTCCTATATTGTTAACCTCTGTGTCTGTCTTGTTATTTCTATATTGTTAACCTCTGTGTCTGTCTTGTTATTTCTATATTGTTAACCTCTGTGTCTGTCTTGTTATTTCTATATTGATAACCTCTGTGTCTGTCGTGTTATCCTATATTGTTAACCCTCTATGTCTGTTGTGTTATCCTATATTGTTAACCCTCTGTGTCTGTTGTGTTATTCCTATATTGTTAACCTCTGTGTCTGTCGTGTTATCCTATATTGTTAACCCTCTGTATTTGTGGTAATATCCCATATTGTTAACCCTCTGTGTCTGTTGTGTTATTCCTATATTGTTAACCTCTGTGTCTGTTGTATTATCCTATATTGTTAACCCTCTGTATCTGTGGTAATATCCCGTATTGTTACCCTCTGTATCTGTGGTAATATCCCGTATTGTTAACCCTCTGTATCTGTGGTAATATCTCGTATTGTTAACTCTCTGTGTCTGTCATACAACAAACTCATTTTAATTTATAACATAATTTATTTCACTTTTATAATAACTACTTTTCATTTTATAGTAGGACTGTTGTTCACTAATCTACTAGAGATGATGATCAACTGATTTAGAGCTGTTATAAACTCAACAATTAAAATGATATCTTATTAGATTAGTATTTCTTTAGAATAGAACAATTTGATGATTGATTTACTGGAGATGAGTGTTATATTGCTAGTAGTTTAATAGAAAGACTTTATAAATAAATGTTGTTACTATTTTTCTCTTACAATTTTATAGTAACTTGTTCTACACAACTTGAGATAATCTAGATCTACTGTGGTCTCATAATATACTATATGTAAGTTATATTTATTATTTATTACTAATTTACTAACTATATATTGTTCTGTAGTATAATAATATAATGTTGTAATGGTTGTGAGTTGTATATTAACTATAATGTTAGAACAAAACAAATTCTGTTACATTTAGTAGGTCTATTTATAACAACTAGAGATGATCTGATGACATTTGTTAATATACCTATAGTAAGTTAACTTATCAAATAGTACAATGATTTACTTATAATATAGTACAATGATCTACTAATAGAATGGACCGGTCTAATAGTCACTGCTAGTGATGATCTGATCTACATTAATAGGTGACTACTGTAAGTTATATCTGTAATGACAATATGTACAGTCCTGTACTAAACATTTATTTTAATTTTATAGGGACATTGATCTAGTATATAGGTGTACATAATGTTAATGTTCTCTGATAACTTAGACTGTAAGTTTGATCTATCATTAATTTAACAATCTTGTACTAAACTATTTTCCTTTAATTTTATAGTGAGACATTGATAACTACTGTAAGTTGACTTTATTATATAGTACAATTGTCTATTAATTGAATTTTCTGTTTTACAGTAATAGGGTGGACAGGTTTGATGGTCACTGGTAGTGATGCTCTGATGTTGATGACTACTGTAAGCTGACTTTATTATATAGTACAATTGTCTAATGTTATGTTTTATAATAATAGGGTGGACATTTGTGATGGTCATAGGTAGTGTTGGTAGTGATGGTGTGATCTATATTAACTGATGACTACTGTAAGTTGACTTATTATATAGTACAATTGTCTACTAAATGAATTTCCATTTTATAATAATAGGGTGACAGGTTTGATGGTCATAGATAACATGGTAGTGATGATCTGATGTTGATGACTACTGTAAGTTGACTTTATTATATAGTACAATTGTCTACTAAATGAATTTGTTTTATAATAATAGGGTGACAGGTTTGATGGTCATAGATAGCACTGGTAGTGATGGTGTGATCTATATTAACTGATGACTACTGTAAGTTGACTTTATTATATAGTACAATTGTCTACTAAATGAATTTGTTTTATAATAATAGGGTGACAGGTTTGATGGTCATAGATAGCGCTGGTAGTGATGGTGTGATCTATATTAACTGATGACTACTGTAAGTTGACTTTATTATATAGTACAATTGTCTAATGTTTTTTATAATAATAGGGTGACAGGTTTGATGGTCATAGATAGCACTGGTAGTGATGGTGTGATCTATATTAACTGATGACTACTGTAAGTTGACTTTATTATATAGTACAATTGTCTACTAAATGAATTTCCATTTTATAATAATAGGGTGACAGGTTTGATGGTCATAGATAGCACTGGTAGTGATGGTGTGATCTATATTAACTGATGACTACTGTAAGTTGACTTTATTATATAGTACAATTGTCTACTAAATGAATTTTCGTTTTATAATAATAGGGTGACAGGTTTGATGGTCATAGATAGCACTGGTAGCGATGGTGTGATCTATATTAACTGATGACTACTGTAAGTTGACTTTATTATATAGTACAATTGTCTAATGTTATTTTTTATAATAATAGGGTGGACATTTGTGATGGTCATAGATAGCACTGGTAGTGATGGTTTGATCTATATTAACTGATGACTACTGTAAGTTGACTTGTTATATAGTACAATTGTCTACTAAATGAATTTCCGTTTTATAATAATAGGGTGACAGGTTTGATGGTCATAGATAGCACTGGTAGTGATGGTGTGATCTATATTAACTGATGACTACTGTAAGTTGACTTTATTATATAGTACAATTGTCTACTAAATGAATTTGTTTTATAATAATAGGGTGACAGGTTTGATGGTCATAGATAACACTGGTAGTGATGGTGTGATCTATATTAACTGATGACTACTGTAAGTTGACTTTATTATATAGTACAATTGTCTACTAAATGAATTTCCGTTTTATAATAATAGGGTGACAGGTTTGATGGTCATAGATAACACTGGTAGTGATGGTGTGATCTATATTAACTGATGACTACTGTAAGTTGACTTTATTATATAGTACAATTGTCTACTAAATGAATTTGTTTTATAATAATAGGGTGACAGGTTTGATGGTCATAGATAGCGCTGGTAGTGATGGTGTGATCTATATTAATGATGACTACTGTAAGTTGACTTTATTATATAGTACAATTGTCTAATGTTTTTTATAATAATAGGGTGACAGGTTTGATGGTCATAGATAGCACTGGTAGTGATGGTGTGATCTATATTAACTGATGACTACTGTAAGTTGACTTTATTATATAGTACAATTGTCTACTAAATGAATTTCCATTTTATAATAATAGGGTGACAGGTTTGATGGTCATAGATAGCACTGGTAGTGATGGTGTGATCTATATTAACTGATGACTACTGTAAGTTGACTTTATTATATAGTACAATTGTCTACTAAATGAATTTTCGTTTTATAATAATAGGGTGACAGGTTTGATGGTCATAGATAGCACTGGTAGTGATGGTGTGATCTATATTAACTGATGACTACTGTAAGTTGACTTTATTATATAGTACAATTGTCTAATGTTATTTTTTATAATAATAGGGTGGACATTTGTGATGGTCATAGATAGCACTGGTAGTGATGGTTTGATCTATATTAACTGATGACTACTGTAAGTTGACTTTATTATATAGTACAATTGTCTACTAAATGAATTTCCGTTTTATAATAATAGGGTGACAGGTTTGATGGTCATAGATAGCACTGGTAGTGATGGTGTGATCTATATTAACTGATGACTACTGTAAGTTGACTTGTTATATAGTACAATTGTCTAATGTTATTTTTTATAATAATAGGGTGGACATTTGTGATGGTCATAGATAGCACTGGTAGTGATGGTGTGATCTATATTAACTGATGACTACTGTAAGTTATATCTATAATGACAATATGGACTGTCCTGTACTTAGCATTTAATTTTATAGAGACTTTGATGTAGTATATAGGTGTACATAATGTTAATGTTCTCTGATAACTTAGACTGTAAGTTTGATCTATCATTAGTTTAGTACAAGATTGTTAATTAAATGATAGATCAAACTATTTCTTTAATTTTATAGTGAGAAAATTAATAACTGGATCGGAGATGATGTAGTGAGGTTCTCTAATAACTCCTTAATTGTATGTAAGATCCATTTTAATTCTAATTGATCATTTTTATTCTGTAGTTGATGTTGTAGTTGAGTGCTGGGAGTGATGACAACTGTATTATAATACTTATACTGTGCTATAAGTACGATACTACTGACCCTTTGTCACTCTAATAGATTTATGATCTTATCTATATTAACTGATGACTACTGTAAGTTGACTTATTATATAGTACAATTGTCTACTAAATGAATTTTCTGTTTTATAATAATAGGGTGGACATTTGTGATGGTCATAGGTAGTGTTTTAGTGATGGTTGATGTAAATTAACTGATGATTACTGTAAGTTGACTTATTAAATAGTACAATTGCCTACTAGATCAATATTGACAGGTTTAATGGTCATTGATAGTGATGATTGATCTGCATTAGCAGGTATATTTATAACAACTACTAGAGATGATCTGATGACATTTGTCAGTAAGTATATTATACTTACTGTAATCAAATAGTATAATTGTCTACTGACTGAACTTTATGATTTATAATAGGAGGACAGGTTTAATGGTCTGTGGTAATGATAATCTGATCTACATTAATAGGTGACTACTGTAAGTTATATCTGTAATAACAATATGGACTGTCCTGTACTTAATATGTATTTTAATTTTATAGGGACGTTGATGTAGTATATAGGTATACATAATGTTAATGTTCTCTGATAACTTAGACTGTAAGTTTGATCTATCATTACTTTGACAATGTTGTACTAAATATTTCCTTTAATTTTATAGTGAGACATTGATAACTGGATTGGAGATGATGTAGTGAGGTTCTCTAATAACTACTCCATGTAAGATTGAGCTTTTATATAATATCTTAATTCTAATTGATCATTTTTATTTTCTAGTTGTTCTAGTAAAGCATTCTTTATTTGATCAGTTGGTTGTGTTCTACTTTGGATGTTGAGGTTGATAGGGTTTGTTTGTGTCTGATTTTGGTTGAACATCAGTTTGTGTTGTATTTGTATAGCTATATACAAAACTATCTCTGTATAACCTCCTATATCAGTGACCCATCATTTTGATATTTAAACCCGATGTCGGACCCTCCCATCATTGTTCAAAATCCTTGTGTGCGTTGTCCTTGTTTTGTAATTCTTTCCATTGGGTGTGTGTGTGTGTGTTAGCAGGATCCTGTTTCTGTGTTTGTGTAATTCTGAAATGTTAACCCTCTCTATCTGTGGTATAACCTTGATGTATTATCCTATATTATTAATTCTCTGTCTGTGGTAATATGAGTTTGTAGTTTTATCCTGTATGATTAACTTTCTGTGTCTGTGGTATTGTCTGCATTTTTAACCTGTGTGTCTGTCGTATTATCCTATATCTCTAATATTGTCCTGTATTGTTAACCCTCTGTGTCTGACATGTTATTCTGTGTCTGTCGTATTATCCTATATTGTTAACCCTCTGTCTGTCGTAATATCTAGTATTATGTTTGTAGTTTTATCCTGTATGGTTAACCCTATTATCCTGTATTTTTAATCCTCTGTGTCTGTGGTATTATGCTGTGTCTGTAGACTTATCCTGTATTGTGAACCCACTGTGTCTTTTGTTATCCTATATTGTTATAACCCTCTGTCTGTGGTAATGTCTTGTGTTTGTAGTTTTATCCTATATGGTTAACACTCTGTGTCTTGTGGTATTCTCCTGTATTTTTAATCCTTTGTGTCTGTCGTATTACCCTGTATTGTGAACCCTCTGTGTATGTCATGTTATATTTGTTATAACCCTCTGTGTCTTTGGTATTATCCTGTATTGTTAACCCTCTGTGTCATGATATTATGCTGTTTCTGTAGTCTTATCCTGTTGTGAACCCTCTGTGTATGTCATGTTATCCTATATTGTTATAACCCTCTGTGTCTTTGGTATTATCCTGTATTGTTAACCTCTGTGTCATGATATTATGCTGTGTCTGTAGTCTTATCCTGTTGTGAACCCTCTGTGTATGTCATGTTATCCTATATTGTTATAAACCCTCTGTGTCTTTGGTATTATCCTGTATGTTAACCCTCTGTCTGTGGTATTATGCTGTGTCTGTAGTCTTATCCTGTATTGTGAACCCTCTGTGTATGTCGTGTTATCCTATATTGTTAACCCTCTGTGTCTACAATAATATTCTCTAATGTTCATCCTTTGTGTCTATCATATTATTTAGTATTGCTAACCCTCTGTGTCTGTCATACCACAGACTCATTTCAATTTATAACAATAATTTATTTCACTTTTTTAATAACTACTTTTTTTTTTTTAGCAGGACTGTTGTTTGCTAGTCTAATTGAAATGATGATCAACTAGTTGAGAGCTGTTATTAACTCAACAATTAAAATAAATATCTTATTAGATTAGTATTACTTTAGAATAGGACAATTTGACGATTGATTTACTGGAGATGAGTGTTCTATTGCTAGTAAGTTAATAGAAAGACTTTATAAATAAATGTTGTTACTATTTTTCTCTTACAATTTTATAGTAACTTGTTCTACACAACTTGAGATGATCTAGATCTAGTGTGGTCTCATGATATACTATATGTAAGTCATATCTATTATTTATTACTAATTTACTAACTATATATTGTTCTGTAGTATAATAATATAATGTTTTAATGGTTGTGAGTTGTATATTAACTATAATGTTAGAACAAAACAAATTCTGTTACATTTAGTAGGTCTGTTTATAACAACTACTAGAGATGATCTGATGACATTTGTTAATATACCTATAGTAAGTTGACTTATCAAATAGTACAATTGTCTACTGTCTGAACTTTATGATTTATAATAGGATGGACAGGTTTAATGGTCTGTGGTAATGATGATCTGATCTACATTAATAGGTGACTACTGTAAGTTATATCTGTAATGACAATATGGACTGTCCTGTACTTAATATGTATTTTAATTTTATAGGGACATTGATCTAGTATATAGGTGTACATAATGTTAATGTTCTCTGATAACTTAGACTGTAAGTTTGATCATCATTAATTTAACAATGTTGTACTAAACTATTTCCTTTAATTTTATAGTGAGACATTGATAAATGGATTGGAGATGATGTAGTGAAGCTCTCTAATAACTAGTTAATTGTATGTAAGATCTATTTTAATTCTAATTGATCATTTTTATTCTGTAGTTGATGTTCTAGTTGAGTGCTGGGAATGATGACAGCTGTATCATAATACTTATACTATGTTATAAGTACGATACTACTGACCCTTTGTCAACTCTAATAAATTTATTTACTATTTTATTAAGAAATTTTTCTGTATAACTGACCTCTAATTTTGTTAATATATTTTCCTGACAATAAAATTATGTGCGGGAAGGCTGATTGAGTTTGATGAACCTCACATTCTTCTCTGTAATAGTTCTCATATCTTTGTAAACTAGTAGAGTACACAGGTCCAATTGCTGCACAAAGACTAAAAACAATGGCTCTTAATGCTCAAAATGAGAGAATGATGAAAGATGGTGCAGTATGCTTGCTTGTCTTCTCCAGTTTGATTAGCAGTCTACTCAATATATGAAAATAATTTGATATTGCAAGTTATCTTAAATATTTAATATTATTTTATGAAACATCAAAATTATTGTCGGTTGTGTGGTACTAATTGTAAGAGTCTGTATATCAATAGTGGGCGTTCCCAATACCTTATAAGCACTTGTCACAGGTATGTCGGAGAATGTGTGTGGTGCTACATGGACCCACCTACAGCTTTACTCTCTCAAACTAATGATCCTCGCAGAAAAGCAAAGTATAATATTTTATCTAGATCATTTTTTTGGTAAGAGTTGTTAAATATACAATTCATGATCTTGTCATTGTATTTTGTTCTAGTTGGGTAGATCATTATTTTGGTTGGGTTGTCGACGTAGTCTAGAACAGTCTGATCTATATGTACATCCTCCTGAAGTTGATTCTAGTTACCTTCTCAACAAATTTAACAAGTAGATAATAGTCCTTTTTGTTGTTGCTATACTGCTACATATGTAGGTATTGGTCTTCAGAATTAAAAAGAAAAGAAGATGGTCGCTCTCCTAGACTATTGCTTGCTTGGTTCAAATGTTTCTGGTGGAGAGTTATTGTTCAAGGGATACTCTTGTTTTTTGAGGTAGTCATATCATTTTTTAAAAATGTTTAGACATAAAAATTAGGTGGCTTCATTAGTTTCACAATCTGTAGTATTGGGTCAGCTAGCAGAGTACTTTGTTATTGAGTCACCATCATCAGATGACACTCGTAATGCTTACCTTTATGCTATGGGACTTGGATTACTGTCATTTACTCTAATGTATGTTCATGGCATGTGTTTTCATCATGGCCACAAGTTAGGTTTGTTGACGAGACCTTAATGTCATCTGCTATTTATCAGAAGGTGAGTCATCATTCATAGTGAGTGACTTCATTATCTTTTACTTACATTTGCTTAGATACTCACTTTGAGTCAGACCACTATAGGTCAATTAACAGTAGGTCATATAGTCAATCTAGCTTCTAATGATGTTCATAAGTTTGACTTAGTAAGCTGTTATGATTTGTATTGTTTTGTAATAACGAAGTGCGTTTGCAGGCCTTCATTTTTATCATATATTTTGGATAATTCCTCTACATCTTTCTGCTATGACTATTTAATGTACCGTGAAATACAATGGAGTGCTTTTCTAGCCACTTTACTGGTTCTAGCTCAAGTACCAGTACAGATAATTCTTGTTAGGATTTTTACTAAACTGAGGTAATTAAACTATTATATACACATGGACAAAACAAATTGTTTCTGACTCTAACTCCCTCTTCCCATTTCTCTCTCTGTCTCTCCTCTTTCTCTCTGTCTCTGTCTCTCTCTGTCTCTGTCTCTGTCTCTCTGTCTCTGTCTCTTTCTCTCTCTCTCTCTCTCTCTCTCTCTCTCTCTCAGGTTCAAAGCAGCTCAACTGACAGACAAGAGAATAAAAGTAATGAATGAAGTCATCACTGGTATTAGAGTTATTAAAATGTATGCCTGGGAATATGCCT
The DNA here is from genome assembly GCF_016097555.1 of Gigantopelta aegis. NCBI lineage: Eukaryota > Metazoa > Mollusca > Gastropoda > Neomphalida > Peltospiridae > Gigantopelta > Gigantopelta aegis. Next base: position 33,097 of record NW_024533255.1, read on the forward strand.
TTAAGACCTTGTTGCTAGTATCAGAAAGTGAGAGCATATAATTCTGATAAGAACTTTAATTTACTGTAGTTATTTCTTATAGAAATGAAGTGTTCATTATAATAGAAGCATTTATGATTCGTGCTATCAATATTACTTATTTCACTGTCTCTTCCATTGATTATGTTTGTGGTATTTTCAGTGTATGTCAATACATCTGATGAACAAATCACACCTCGTAAAGTGTTTGTTACTCTCTCCTTATTGACTTTTGTTGTTCGACTTACTTCCATTCATTTTTTTATTAATGGCACATTGGTAATATCTGAAGCTAGAGTACGTGGAAGAGGATTAGGGTAAAGTTTTAAAGAAAATTGAGGTACATGTAATCACATTTCTTTTACAGAATCTTCTTTACTTGATGAATTGAATAATATCTCTAATGTGCATGATGTATCTGGTAGTGATGATATTGGTCTTCAGTCTTTATATCTGATGGTAATGTTACTGTACAAGATCTTACAGCCTCTCTTGGGCTATGGATGTTGATAAACCCAACATACAAAATATCACATTTACTATTAACAAAGTAAAGGATTATGAGTATATGTATTATAAACTATTTTATATAATGTATCTTAGACTAAACCATTAATGGCTGTTATTGGACCAGTTGGATGTGGAAAGGTATCATTTGTTGACTTTGTTCTTATTATAGATTTATATGATTCCTTCTTAGTCTACTCTTCTCCAATGTTACTAAAAGAACTACCAGCTTTAAGTGGTACTGTAGAAGTTAAAGGATCAGTGGGTTATGCCAGTCAGGAAGCATGGGTGTTTTCAGCTACAATGATGAGAGAGAACACTATTATTTGGTTTACCTTATCATCCAGAAAGATATAACACTGTAGTAGAAGCATGTGCTCTAGACAAGGTTATAAAGAGAATTATAAAGTTCTGATATACTAATTGTATTTCAGGATATACAACTTCTCCCTGATGGTGATCTGACTTTAGTAGGAGAGAGAGGAGGACTTTAAGTGGAGGACAAAAAAGCTAGAGTAAATCTAGCCAGAGCAGTATATCATCAGGCTGATGTGTATCTCCTTGATGATCCATTAGTGCTGTAGATGCTGCAGTCAGTAGACATATTTTGACAGGTATGTTTATGTGTTGTCTTATTGTGTCTATTACTGTATTACCTTAGATGTATTCGTGAACTATTATCAGACAAAATGTGTTGTATTAGTAACACATCAATGCAGTATCGTGCAACAATGTGATGGTGGGGGGTATTAGGAGTTTAAATAAAGTTAGTCCTACCACGGTCATTAATATTTATAAAATACACATATTATATATATGTTACAGGGTTGTATTACAGTATATGGTGACCATCTGATGTATTAAAAGAAGATAGTGGTATCTTTGATTTTCTCAGTGGTGATAATGAAGAAGACAAGGATCCTAGAAAGTTATTTTGCTGTTAGAAAACAAAGCATAGATAGCAATGGATTAGAAAGAAAGTAATGAATTGTAGAGTTTTAAAATAAAGTTGTCAACTAGCACTAACACTATAGCTTGTTGTTTCATTTCAACGCACTCTTCAGTAATATTGAAGAAGAAAGATGAAGATTATGAAGAGGGCCTGATACCTTACTGATGACTCCTCCCTTATTTGGATGCATTTCTTTTCAATCTGTACCTTCTGTGTCTATTAGTGGTATAACATTAATAAAGAAGAACAGGAAAAAAGAAGTAATTTGACGAGTCATTTGTAATGTTATTGTTTTTTATATATAGACAAGTTATCCCAGGACTATGCAGTAGGTCCCAGCTGAAGAGGTGGTCAGGGGGCGGGATTATCAATGAAGACATATTATCATCTATTTCATAGCGGGGGAGGATATGTATTTCACATTTATTCTATTAGTTATATTTATCTTATGTGAAGTTAGTATGATAATGTCATAGATATTGTCATAATGAGTTTATATATTAGGGAAATATAGTAATGACATAAGAGATTGGTGGAAGCCTATTGGTAGTTAGAAATTTATAGTGATAGTGTTGGATAAATGTTTTATCTCTCAGGGTGGATGTTGAGGACTGAGTGTAGTAGTCTAAATTGTTCTCTCTCCAGTGGAAGATGTTCATTATCAAATGATCAACGTATGGAATATATGGTGTGTTCTAGGTTCTCTGATAATTTATGGTACCTTACGAGCAGTTCTGATGTTTTTTGTTGCTGGGGGGGGGGGGCGGGTCATTCATCACGAGTACTTTCATAATAACATGTTTGGAAGAGGGTCGCTTAGAGCTGCCAATTTGATTTTGTTGGATTAGCGCAATAAAAAGCGACGCGAATAGGTATGGTATTAATATATGTAGTTAGTTATAATACAATATAAAACTACCATTGTAGGTCGTGTGTTTGAAATCGTTTCTCAAAAGACATTGGTTTTTTTAGATGATCGGCTTCCTCATGTTTTTTATTGATTACTTAATGTGAGTGGCCTTTGCCTCAACTTTTGTTTTCTAAAAATGTTTTTATTTTTTTTGAGCTCTTACCCCAAAAATAAAAAAAAAAGAAAAATCCCAACGATTTCTTGGCTATAGTTATCACAAGGCATGCAGTATAGCTATCCATACATGTTAATATGTGTGTCATACTCTTTCTCTTCGTCATATTTGATTAAGTTCTAAGATGGTATTATTTGAGGACCAGCACGTGATATAAAAAGTACTGGAATCATTAGGTGCGTACATTACAATATTTCTCTGGTTAATTACTTTTATTCTCTTAATTTTAAGCTCGTAGTCTGTATAAGATTCTCATATTTCTTCTAACCGCTAGGTCAAGGCTACTCTGACCATTACGATCTATTGTATACAGAACATAGCATAGAATCAGTCATACATTTCAATTCAACATTCACAATCTTTCTATCTCTTATAGGGCACTGTCAGGTAATATACAAATGTTGCTAAATATGATTACAATATAATAATAGTCAAAAAAAAAATAATAGATGGTTTGGAATCAATCGATAGATTAGAGATCTCTTGGGGGGGGGGCTGCTGTGGCGGCTTTACTTGTGTTCTCTTATGGGCTGGATGTAATCAAATTATAATAATATATCGTAATACTACAGATTAATATAGCATCTTGATTCGCATGGTTGGTCTTTCATTGACTGATCCATCTCTTTGATGGACATTTTCAATAGTGTATTCAGACAAATGCTGAAGTGGAGAGGGGCTTAGTAAGTTTTCACAATATTTGAAAGAAGGTAATCAGCTTTTATGTAAAATGTTATGTAATAGATGTATCTGTGAAGAGTGATGGCTTATGTCAACGTTTGAACTGAACAAGCATCTTAGAAAACTGATTCTCTCTTCTACTTCTACCATCGGCACATCTGGCCTGATAAAGGTCATATTGAATTAATGCCTGCTTCAATAATCGCACTCCTTCTGGGATGTCCACTTGTATTGAAAGGAACTCTTGTGAATCAAGTCTAAGTGAAAAAGGTAGTGGATGAGAATATTGCAGTATTTAATCTCGCGCATGTATCTTTCTAGATGGGTTATTGTAGGTCGTACTGGTGGCAGGTACAATCATCTCTCTAATAGGGTCAAGCATTGTTTAGATTATCTGAACCTCATGGTATTATAGAAAATTGATGGTATAGAAATTTGCCATTAGGTCTTCATGATCGTCGTAGTCGATCGCTGGCATCATACCTCAGGTGATTAGTCATGTAGTAATAGATGGTATGTTACCTATTGTACTGTATATAGGATCATTGTTATTATGGTGGATCAGGTCATATATACTCTGTGATCCTTTTGGAGCATTATGATATGACAGATATGGACAGTGTGCTTTAGAAGCAGTGAGTCAATAATAATGTAGCTGTGTGTGTTTGTTTTATTATGCTGTAGGTTCAACTAAAACGTGTTGTAGAGGTTGCTTGAAGGTCAGTTAGTTATAGTCCTAGTTATGAAGGAGAGTACCTTCAGTGGTTGGGCAGAACAACAGACTGGTTTTGTCTGCTAGAGCTCTTCTTCGACACAACACTATCTATATTAGGATGCACTACCTGCTATGTAATCTAGAGTAGAGTTAATACTATTATTACAAGGATATGTCTCCTAGATATGTATACAGAACTGACAGTAATTTTCAACAAGTGATACGTGACAGTTTTGTATTGTCCTATCTTAACTATTGCTGCTGGACGCCTTGAGCACAGTTATGGACGTCTGACCAAATCAGGGTAAGAAGATAGCTATATATAAGCATGTCTGTTTTCCTTACAATAGATATTACGTGAAGAAAGCTGATAGAGTTTGATGACCTGCATGTTCTTCTCTGTATAGTCTCATTCATATCTTGTGTAAACTCTTTAGAACACACAGTGCCAATTGCGGGCACAAAGATTATAAAAGAAAAACATCAGCTCTTAATGCTCACAATTAGAGAATGCTGAAAGATGGTGTTGCTATGCTTTCTTCTCACAGTTTTATTTAGTACAAGAATAACTTCTACTCCATCTATATTATGAATAATAATTTGATCTTTGTAAATTTATCTTCAATATTTAGTCTATCATTAGTTATGAATATCTCCATATAGGTCTGTTTGCTAATATTTTTTAAAAGAAATAGAAGGTAAAAATCATGCTGCACCCATATTTTGATTATGTCCAGAGTCATACAGATTACATTTCCTATATAAATCCATGGAGATGTATAAAACACATGTAGTTATTACTTTAGCAGTTCATACTGGTATTCGTTTCTATTTATCATTCTCTACTGAATCTTGGGCCACAATACAATAGAACACCATTGTAATATTAGTTGCAGATTCATTATTAATATTATGCCTCCGATAGGATGCTATTACTAGATGTTCAAATTTGTTGGCATATACTGTTTACCTGACTCGACCCATTTTCTGACTGGCCTACAAAGCAAGCTGACGAATACTTTATTACTGATCTTTTTATTACGCTAGTATATCTATGAAAAAATGATAATCAACAAAGATATATAATTGTACAATAATTTATGATCTTAAAACTTATGTTAGTGATTTGGTTTTTGTTAATCTTCTAGGCTATGGGGGGTCTTCTATGACAAAGAGAGTGTTCTAGGGGCATCTATACATGGATTTATAAACTCCTTCGTAGTATCATAAGTTACCCATATGACATATTCTTTCTCATACGATCTCCATAAGATCATATTTCTGTGACAATGTTCATCCTCCAGTTTAGGCTAACCGGTTTTACTTGTTCTATGGATCCTATTCCTACCGGTTTAACTTACAATATTAATACTGTTATGGAGACCACGAGTAAAAACTCTCAATCACAGGACTGAATATTCATTGTATTCTACCACCTTGATAATGATAGATGACCATGATATAAATATTTGAATATGTTTAATAATTCATGTTTTGTTGAAATAGATGACTTGATGAATTATACATTGTTATTCGTTGTTAATCAAACTGGAGAAAGCAACGATAGTAAAACCACCTACATCTTCATCATTACTTTCCTATTGTGAGCATTAAGATTGCTATTTGTTTTTAATCTTGTGCAGCAATTTGGAGCCTGTGTCATTCTACTATGTTTAATCCTACAAAGATATGATAAGAACTATTACAGAGAGAACATGAGGCTCATCAACACTCTATCACTTTGCTCTGTCACGTATACTATTGTAACTAAAACATACATATGTCTATAAATATAAATATCTCGCTACCATGCTTATTGTCAGAGTCCATACTATGGGGGGGGGGGGGTTGTGGTGTCACGGCATGAAATAGTTAAGATAGTGCATTGACAACTGTTCACGTATCACTTTTGTTGAATGAATACTGTCAGTTCTATATACATATAGGACATACTTGTCATCCTTTTAAATATAAGTATTAACTTACTCTTGAATCTGATATTCGCATAGCTTCATCTATATATGCCAAATCAAGGTGTCTATGTCTTCTAAGAAGAGCTCTAGGCTTCCCTCCCTTTTCCCTTTCTCTCTTCTTCTCATCGCCCTATTACTGCCTTCAAAAATCTGTCATTCTTAAACACCCTTCCCTCCCTTCTTGTTTCCTTCATCATTCACTTTCTTCTTTTTTCGACCTCTTCCCACTTTTACCAAACTACTAGCCCCCTTTTTTTTTCCACCTCTTATACTTTTTCCTTTGAAAGCTTGTTTTCTTCTCTCTCACTCATCTTAATTTCTTCTTTTCCTTTTTTATTATGTCTGTTTCTCCTTCCCCCCTTACTCGTCTCCTTTCCTCCCGTACATTCTGTCCACCTTTTCTCATTTCTACCTTTGTCCTCACCTCCTTGGATTTTTTACTTTCTTAACCATCCAGATCTTCTTCTCCTGACCTTTCTTTCCCTTCGTTAGCTGCCCTCACCCCCCCTCTCTTTCCCAGCTTCATATTTCCATCTGCTTCTTTTCTCCCCTGTTGCTATTTCTCTCCCAAACCCTTTTTCCTTTTTTTTCTTTTAGTACCTACCTTCGTTATCCCATCTATACCCCCCCCATCATTTCTCTCTTTCTTAGGACTTTCATATTCTCCCCTTTTACCTTTTCTTTCCCACCCCAACCTTTTTCACCCTTCTTCCTTCCCATACAAGTTTACCCTCAGACCTAGTGTTCACCTTTGTACACGGTTTTAATCCTCTATTCTCACCTAACCATTTGACTGATTCAATCAATGTTTTAATCCTTTTTTATACTTTTCTTCTTCCCTTATTTTCCCGATTTGCCTCACTCCTTTCTCTTTGTCTGACCTCCTTTTCTTTCTCGTATCATTTTATCCCCAACTACGTTTTTTCTTCTACTCTCGCCTCTTTCTATCACATCTTTTTTATGTTTTTATTCTTCTTTCTCCTTCCCAAATTTATTCTTAAATTTTTCATAAGTCAAACATAAGAAGTCCAAATACAAGCCCCTAAACTGTATTATTTATGAGTTCTTTTAAAAATCAATTTTTGCAAAACTCTGTCTTTCCAGCTTTAAAGAACGCTTAATTTTGATGGCACTTTTTCAGGGCTCTCAATCTTTCGTCATTTGTCTTTTTTTCACAATCATATCTGACATCCCACAAACTACTTTACAACCTAGGCTTGTTGCCCTCTTACCTTTGTAATCTTATTTTTGATTTCTCCTTGTGAATTTATGTTTTTCTCTTTTTTTCCTTGCTTTTTTCCCCCTATTTTTTGGCCCTTCATACTTATCCTCAATTTAGGTTACGGCTTTCTCCTTATTTTTTCATTAGATACCTTTCTTTTACCCTCTGTTTTTCTTCTCTCTAAAGTTTGCTTACTTTTCCTGATCTTTTCACGTCTTTTACTCCTCCTCTCCTTTGTCCACCTTGTTTCCTTTTTTTTTACTCTCTTTCTTTTTTTTATTTCATTCCTTTCTCTTTTATTTTTTTCTTTGATTCCCGCCGTATTCTCCCCATCCTACTTCCAACCCCCTGTCCATTCGCCCTCTTTTTTCTTAGCTTTTTCTTTATCCTTTTCTTTCTTTTTTTCTTCAATCGAAATCTCTTCTCCGTTTTTTCTACCCTCAGTCTTTCTCCTCAATTTTCTTTTCCGTTTTCTTCCTCTCTTTTCTGTTTGCTTCACCCCCCTTATTTCTCTCCCTCTTTCTCTGCTTCCCCTTCCTCCCCTTCCTAAACCCCCTCCGGTTTTTTCTTCGTTATTTTTCCTCTTTCCCCCCCTTCTGCCCCCCTTATTATTCTTATTTCCAACTTCCCTTTCCCTCTCATTTTTACTTCATTTTTTATTTCCCCTCTTTATTTTCTCCCTTCATTTTGTCCTCTAAGTTCTTTATTTTTCCTCTTTTATAAGTACTTCTTTTTTCCTTTACTTTCTTCCACTCCCCTTTTTTTCTTGAACTATCTCCTTCTCTTTTTTTTCCTCCTTTCGTTGGCTTCCTTCTTTGTTCTTTCCTATTTTATTTCCGCTTTCTCCCTCTTCATTTTCTCCCTTTGCTCTTCTCTTTTCTTCTTTATTCCGAAAGTCTTATTTACCCTTTTCCCCTCCTCCCCCCCCACTTTCCTTTTTCCCCCCTTTTTCCCCCTGCGTTTTTTTCTTTCCTTTTTCCCTCCCTCTCCTTTTTTCTCTCACCTGTCTGTCTTTCCTTTTTTCCTTTCCTATTCCCTTTCCATCCCCACCTATCTATTCCTTTTTCATTCTCGTTTCTTCATTTTTTTTTTTCTTCTCCCATTACTCCCCCTTTTCCCCTTTCCGCCCTCTTTCCTTTCCTTCTAGTCTCCCTTCTATTGTCCCCTCTTTTTCTCCCCCCCCTGAAATTCCTCTCTCCCTCCTGTCACCCGCCTTTGCCTCTTTCCTTCTTTCTTTGTTGGTACTAGACAGCTCTACAATCCACTCTTTCTTATATCATTATAAACTCCCCCCTTATTACTCCTCCACGTATCTCTGTTTCCCCTCTTTGCTTGTAAACCCTTTTCTTTATTATTTCAGTCCTGTTACTACCATATTCACTAGGCTTTTCATACATGACTCCTCTTTGTGCGATCTTCAGGTAGTTCAGATGACATCCCTTTGGAAGCGACAACCATTCGTTTTCATTTTTTTCTTTCTTCTTCTTTCATCCCCTCTTTACTTTTCTCTGGTTCATTGTTTGTTCGAACACATCATAGTGTTAGCTGGCTTAAAAAAAGTAATAACTTTATTTTAAACTCTACATGTCATTACTTTCTTCTAATGCATTGCATCTATAGCGTTGTTTTCTAACGGCCACATAACTTTTCTCAGATCCTTGTCTTCTTATTAATCATGCACGTCAGAAAGAAAATCAAAGATAAACCTATCTGTCTTCCTATTAATACAATCAGGATGGGTCACCATATCACTGTAATACACGACCCTGAACATATATATAGTTAATATGTGTAGTTAATAAATAGTAATGGTAGACTAACTTTATTTCATCCTAATGCAACATCACATTGTTGCAGATACTCGGCAGTGATGTGTGATAATACAACACGATTTGTATGATATATAGTTCACGAATATTCTCTAAGTTAATATATAGTAATAGATACAATATGACTACACACACAAAATTACCTGTTAAAATATGTCTACTGACTTTGGGCAGCATCTAGCAGCACTAAGTGGAAGTCATCAAGGAGATACACATCACCGATGGATATACTGGCTTCTGGCAAGGATTATTTTTTTTTTTTTTGATTTTGTCTAGCTTTTTGTCCCTCCGGTTAAAGTCCTCTCTCTCTCGCTACGAAAAAGTCAGATCACCATCGCAGTAGAAGTTGTATATCCTGAACTACAATTATTATATCCTAACAATTTATAACTATAATCCTTCTCTTTATAACCTTGTCTAGAGCAGCTAATGCTTCTACTGACTGTGTTATATCGTTTTCTGGATGATAAGGTAAACAAATAATATGTTCTGCTCTCATTTATTGCTGAAACACCGCATGCCTTCCTGACTGGCATAACGGCGCACTGATCGCTTAACTGCTACATGTACCACTTAAAGCTGTGTATTGTACTCTCTTTTAGTCCATTGAGAGAAGAGTAGAACTATGGGAAATAATCATATAAATCATATAATATGAAGAACAAGTAATACAAATATCACCTTGTTCCACATCCAACTGGTGCAATAAACACCATTAATGGGGTTTCGTCGAAGCTACATTATAGTTTATAATACATATACTCTAATCTAGCATTACTTTGTTAAGAGTAAATGTTATTTTTGGTAATGTTGGTTGTTATTCGAGCATCCATAGCCCAAGAGGCTGTAAGATCTGTATATCTAGTACCATTATATTACGCCATCAGATTGATACAGACTGAAGACCAATATTCTCACTACCGGATACATTCATTGACTTGATTAACTTCTGTAGTTAGCCTTATCACGCATTGATATATAATTATAAACTAGACAGACAGACCTTTTTTTGATCAATACTATTTCTTTAGAGACATTATACATAGAATGAAGGTGGCTGTATTGCATTCTCTAATTATATTAATTTTGTTATTGGTATACCTTAATTCGCATTCAGTGATATCTTATAGTTGATCACAACAATTGCCTGACAAGAAAAAGAAGTGAAATGCTTAAGTCGAGCAAAATTAATAAAGTGGAGAGTCACGAATAATTTAGTGCGATATGGTGTAGTCTGAGAAAAATATCAGTATGTATTGACATAATATGATAACAACACCAAAGCATACTTAGAGGGAATTGAAATTTGTTAATTGACTATATAACAGTCATTACGTAAGCAATGCTTGGGAATATGAATATTATACTTCATTACCTGTAAATAAAGCAATAAAAATATTCACTATACTGAGAGTGCTTCATACTTTCTGATACGGTTAACTAAACAAGGTCTTTAAGGCATATCTCCAGGCATACATTTTAATAACTCTCTAATACCAATAATGACTTCATTCATTACTTTTACTCTCTTATCTGTCAGTTGAGCTGATTTGAACCTGAGAGAGAGAGAGAGAGAGGAAGAGAGAGTTGAAGGCAAGCTTCATACACATGCAAAGTTTTGTAGTTACCTCAGTTTTAGTAGAAATCCTAACAAGAAATCATTTGACAGGTACATTAGCTGAAAACCAGTATAGTGGCTAGAAAAGCACTCATTGTATTCCAAGTACATTAAATAGTCAATAACAGCTACATGTATAGGACCAATCCATAAAAAAGTGATAGAAGAGAAAGGCTAGTTTGAATAAATATCTTCTACTTTGCTTTGTTAATAATAAGCTCTCACATGATCAAACTTATGAACATCATTAGAAGCTAGATTGACTATATGACCTACTGGTGTAATTGACCCTATGGTGGTCTGACTCAAAGTGAGTATCTAAGCAAATGTAAGTAGAAAGATAATGAAGTACTCACTATGTATGATGACTCACTTTCTGATAAATAGCAGCAGACACATTAAAGTCCTAGTGAAACATACCTAACTTATAGCCTTGTTGAAAGGACAAAAGCATCAATACACATTAGAGTCAATGATAATAACACCATAAAACCCTAGATAAAGGTAAGCATTACAAGTGTCATCTGATGAATGGTGACTCAATAACAAAGTAATCTGTTAGCTGACCGCAATACTCAGACTGTATCCACTAACAAAGCTAGGCTTACCCTGATTTGAAATTAATAATAAGTAAAACTCCAAACACTGGCACCTGAAACAATAAAAGTATCCCTTGAACAATAACTCTCCACCAGAAAGAAACATTTAAACCAAGCAAGCAATAGTTCTAGGAGAGCGACCATCTTCTTTTTCTTTTTAATTTGAAGACCAATACTACATATATAGCAGTATAGCAACAACAAAAAGGACTATTATCTACTTGTTAAATTTATTGAGAAGGTAACTAGAATCGCACTTCCGAGCGGATGTACATATAGATCAGTACTGTTCTAGATACTACGTTGACAACCCAACCACAAATAATGGATCTACCCAACTAGAAACAAAATTACAATGACAAGATCAATGAATTGTATATTTAACAACGCTTACCAAAAAAATGATGATCTAGATAAAAATATTATATACGTTTGCTTTTCTGCGAGGGATCATTAGGTGGCCATGACGGAGGAAGCTACCCCTATACTTAATGAGTTTAGATAATTTAATAATTATTGATTATATTTTTTAATTAAACTGTTTTCTGTTCCACAGCAGTTTATTATTCAAAAATCAAAATACAGTATGAATATTATTTATAAATTACATAATTTTGCAATAAACTTTAACAAAACTATACATTTAATGATCACTAGTGTTAATCATAAACAGAAATATTATGGTGAACATTTCTAAAAAAACTAACTATATCTAGACATCTTTCGATGGTGTATCAAGGGGTTTTTTCTTACTATAGATTTCAAAGTATGTTACAGTCTGTAGTACTATATAACATCTATTATAACTAACTGTCAACTCAACCACAGAACTCTGTCACATGCAAGCAACTTGTGCACTTAATGAATATAGTAATGTTATTAATGTATATTGTACATACAAATTGTATGGATTATTACAAATGTAAATGATACATGCATGCCTCCATACTGGTTAGATGCAGGTGGTAGGGATCTACCAAAACAGGAAGTATGCTAATAACATTCCACCTGTCTGTTCTATCTCCATTCTTATCCCATAGCAGACACAATGTAAAGATAAACAAAGAAGAAGTAATGGATTTACATAAGAGTGTATAGAATTAGAATTATAGTCAGGCCAAAGAGTGTGCCAGCTCCATTTGTCCCTTCATCTATTGTATTTTATATAAGGTATATATGTAACATAACACAACACAAAATGAAACATATAATTTTAAGTAATCATATTTAAGTATTATATCATAAAGTAAGTTTTCAGTCATGTCATCTTAGCAATAGTGTTCTGATTATAATGAAAACAATTTTTGGCGATTAACTGTACACAACTGTAATTTTACTCTTTAATACTTGCACCTGTTGTTCACTATATTCACCATGGTACAAAACTGTCACACATCAAAGATCTTGAGGTTTGACTATACAGAGAATTCTCATAGTACATTTCAATTATGCCTGTATTTCAAAAGGCTATTTGAAAGGCAATGATCCTTTTGTCTCTTGTTTAATCCCAACCCCAGACTTTGGAGGGGCAGACTACACGTAGATCTTGACAAGTACATCAATGACAACTTTGCTGGATATGGTATCAATGATAACTTATAAAAATATTATAAATTGTATATTTTTGCTGTTGTTCCAAGGTAGTACGATTTACTGTTATATATGTACCAAAAAAAAAAAAAAAAAAAAAAAAAAAAAAACCCCCCCAAAAAAACAACAACATCAACCACTCTATCTAAAAAAACAAACTATCAGTTCTGACATTATGCATATGCATCAGTAATTGTGCTGTGGTAATTCCAAGTAATTGTATACACTAATATTATTTTAGCCGATCAAAAAACAAACAACAACAAACAAACCAACAAACAACAAAACCAAAAAACAAAAAAAACCAAAAACAAAAAATCTAGCAAAATTTGAATCTCCTCTATTTTGCGGGTTACGTTACGTCCCAATGGTCGTTCATTATATTACCCAAGTGTGGTGGTTTCAAGTGCGAAAAGTTACTTTTCAAAGGAAATCTTTAAAGAATCCAAAAATGTCTACTGTATTGTTTCTGATATCAATATTGCTCTCCTGGATCGTCTGTCTTCGCTGGTGATGTTTCTAGATGTCACTACTATACCGCCACCGGGAACTTGTCAGCCAATCACGGCAGTGACCATGTGTGCATAACGTAGATTGGGGTCAATGGCGTCTTCGTCCAAACCTTCGTGAACATCAAAATCACAAGAGGCAAATGAAGAAGCGAAAGTATTTCAACCTCTTGTAGCTCGGAGATGCTCAAATGCTATTGTCCATTTTATCTGCTCTATCTACGCTCCCGTCTGTATTAATACAGACGGCAGCAGTATAACGGAGGAAGAGCAAAAACGGCAGGCAGGTGTACTTTTGTCGTGAGTGATGTATCTACGTTGAGATATGAAACATGTGAACCGTTTATGAGAGCAAATGGATTCACATGGCCACAACAGTTTGAATGTAATAATTTCCATCTAAAACATCAAGAAAGTTAGAAGATGTTGTGTAATCCCCCTAATCTGACAACAATTGAAATCCCTGTTGTACCAGGAGTGCCAACAACAACTACTCACGACATCATGCCTAATGCGCAACAACTACACCACCATACAGCACTAGCACTAGCATGCTTCTTCAAGCCAGCTCAACAAGTAAATAATCCAATAAATGGAACAAAACCTACCATATTCTTGTCCATCTGCACTAGGATCTCAACAAAGAAGGTCATATGTTAGCAAACTCAAGTTACATTTTGCAAACATACCAAATTGTGCTGTCCTTATGTGAAGGAATCTATTTCAGTCATGGAGAGAGTAATGTAGCAGCACCAGTCTTCATACTTATATGTGCTCTCATTTGTATTGGCTTTTACAATATTTACTGTTGGAACATTCCTCATTGACAGGCAAAAAGAGATACCATTATCCAGAAAGACCTGTCATTTTCTTGGCACTTTGTTATTTAATTCTATCTCTGGCTATGTAGTTGGCGCTATTGTCAAAACTAGAAAACCCCTTCATCTTCGTATGGCCTGTTCAGATACTGCAGATGATACTTCTTTCATATTTCAGCGTCTACTATGATGCTACTCCCACTTATCATAGTGCCATCTGTGTTATTTTGTTCATATTCATCTATACTTTCAAATGGCAGGTGCTATTTGGTGGGTGTTTTAACATTGACATGGTTTATGGCATCAACGTTGAAAGTGGGGGGAAGAAGCTGTCGAGCGACCATCAGGTTATTGTATCACATTTTTTGCATGGTGTTACCTGCTATTCAAGTTATCTTTGTGCTGGCATTACAACTTGTTGATGGAGACCAGTTATCTGGAATATGTTTCACAGGAAATCATCATTATGTTGGGCCTAGGTGTTTTTGTTTTGTTGCCGTTGAGTGTCTTCTTGATAATGGGTACTGTCTTCCTCTTATTGGGTTTAGTTCTCCTGTTCACATTCACTTACAGGTCAGCAAAGATCCTAGCAAATCAAGACGTCTCAACGTTTAATTATAGTATTGGTATATTCTCTTCTTTATATCTACCTAATGTGATATATCTTTGTTTATGTATCTATGAACTTGTGAAGAGGACAATGGGAGTCATCTTGCAGTAGTTCTTCTGATAAGTCTGTAGAGTGTTCATCGTCGCACCACAATTTGCTGCTCTATAATGAAATATCTTATGTTGTTATTGTTGGAATATTTTAGCACATTTTGGGTCATTCAGAAGAGACTTTTCTGTGCTTGGCAGAAATTTTTTACAAGTATCTTTTGCTGTCGCCGCAATCCAGATTATGCTCTGCCAATTAAGAAGCACTGATACTGAAACTACTATTTGATATAATAAATCAAAACACAATGTTCTTGTTTACATTATGGACCATGTCATTACTTTCTCTAGTTTATTAATACACTCTTCATTTTAAAACACTGTCTTCTGTTTCTGAAACATTTCCAGACTTTTTGTAATAATTTCAAAAACCGATTTTGGCCATGTATATTTTATTGTAGTTTATTATATATAACTTTCTACAACTGAGAGAACATCAAAGAGCAGTTGATTACCCAAGAAAATAGGTGTGTGTACACTATCTTTGTTGGTTGTGGTTACACTTCAAGGAATACTGTTTATGTAGCAATAATATATAAAATGTATTCCGTTCTCATGTGTTAGTTGTAATGAGCCATGAATTTTAGTTTATCATGTGACCTCAATGTCTAGTTTGATATGCTATATATTGTAGATATAGATATGTTGTGTAACCCAATATAGACTGTATATAAAGAAATACTAAACCTTTCTAATTGCTAAAAGTATTATACCAAAGGTTTCTTTTTGTTTCAAGGGAACTACTGGCATACAAAACTAAATTACAAATCATTATAACAAAACAAATAACAATGGGTCCACTAGTACTACAACAATGACAATAATTATTAATTAACAATGTCAATTAAGGGAAATGTTCCTTATCCTCCTCCACTAGTGTAATATGAGTGTGGTTCAACCAATGGCAGTGTTGTAGGAGTTGTTGGTTGGCAACGCCAAGTTTTTTTTAGGGTGCGGAAGAAGGGTCTGTATTTTCAGGTTGATAATATGAGTCACAGATTTTCCTAATGAGAAGATTTTTAGTATAAATAAAGGAGTTTAGTGTCGTACCAGGATCATAGTATATCATATAGAGTAACAGGAGTTTTTGCGGGTCTGTTACTACAAAAAGCCTGTTCTAATTCTAGTAATCAGTATAGTAGATTGACGCTAAAAGCTGAGAGAGAGGAGAGGTCAATTAGGAGATGTGAATGTCATCTAATGGTAAATAGATCTGATGATCTTACTTCATCAATATAGAAGACAACACTAGATCCTTTTAACTCATGACGTGCTACTCTTCTACCGCGATATCTATAAAAAACCATCTCATATACACACAATTGTAATAATGTTATGTCTATGATAAGGTATTGATAAGAACTAACTACATCTGCACTTCGCCAACTCTCAAATCTGAACCCACTAGGTAGCTCAACATCCAGTATATCATATTGGATGTTTCCAGTTCTAAATACCTGTCATGAAGGAACAGTTACAACCAGTATATTACAGTGTTTTTTTGATGTGTGATTATCTTCTCTAACCTCATCCTCAAAATGTAATGTAAGGATTCCACCAGTACTTTTTGTCTCTGTGTACTGACTGGCATGTTCAAGTGAGAAAGACTGACTAATGCTGTCACAATTGCATCCATGCCATATATTTGAGAGTGCTCTAAGTAAAAGGTTTGCATGACAATTTAATTAACACATTGTTAAATATAAACACATTGGCTCATTTAAATAGTGCAATGACACACCAGTTATTGGTGTATAATAATTCAATTATAGATACAACATAATACTTAACTCTCTGTGCCCCATGACTTATAGGTTAATAGGTAATACTGGACCACATATTATAATAACACTTTAATAGGCAATACGTAACCATATAAAATGTTAACCCAGTACACATGTACATGCAGGTACATTTGTAATCAGATTGAGTGTATTAGTTAACCCCACTTGTAGTATAGGCTATGCCTGTCCCATTCCAGGAGAGACAGTTATCACTGCCTCGAGGATTAGTAATCTAATCAAGAATCATGTCAAAAGATCATGACATATAGTTATGTACATACCTCAGTAATGTGATTGTCGTATCTTTTTTTTATTGAATATAGTGTAAGAAGGGGTAGAAGACAGACTTGACAGGTCATAGCTCACAGTCAAAATGGGAATATCAGGTGAAAAGGTTGCCATGGCAAAGTTGGCTAGAGACTTGAAGTGCCAAAATGGTTATCCTGTAGAGTGGACCATTATTAAACAATGTGATAATATCTAACAATTGTACCAAGTTGTAAATGACCATATTTCTGTGTTATTATAATATAACGCATTACTTAACAAAACATTAACAAATTATACAATCATATAAAAACGAATAAACTGATATATGCCCTCGTTCTGTCTCATTCCCTGGCCTGTTGTGTGTAAATTACCTGAGATGTAAAGTATCCTCTGCCGCAATTCTTTTCTAATCTGTACCAACCATTGTGCTTTTCCAAACAGAAAGTCTTAGGATAATCTCTGGCCTCTAGAAGAGCTAACAAGGGGAAAATGCAGTTGTTTCAACACGAAGACTGCATTGTTTTTTCTGAATACACATAGTAACCGCATGAAGTAGCATTAACGATCACATGAGTAACAAGTACCGGGAACTATTTAAAAAGACATGATAAGTTGGCACTGGCATCACGTATATTTTATTTAGTATGTAAACATAAAGAGAAGACATAAGTAAACAATGCTAATTCGGGGGGGGGGATTTCTCATTATGTTCTTACACAGATTACTAGATTGGATCCTTTTTCTTTAGATTGTTAATCAATTTGGTTTGTGATTAGTTTCAGCAGGATTTTATGCCCACCCCCATAGGGGCAATTAACCAGTATAGCTAGTCCATATGTGCAGGATTTTGATGGTGTATTTTTTTTTAAGGAATGACTCAGCTGCTCAATGGCTGAATCAAACTTTGCTTAGTCTACAAGCAGAGACATCACAGACATGTGATCGAAACATGATCAATTTCATATTGTAACATGATATAACATTCTAGAATAAACCTGACACTTGTTATAACTTACAATGACGCTATCGGGAAAAGCTTTTTTGGAATTCTTTCAATGCCACTAGAGTAAAACCAGTGTTTGCCAGTCCATTTCCAATCATTCTATCGAATAAGAGAGTAAAGCAATAGAAACATCTATCCCTTCTATCTAAGCACATCTCCAGAGCCCATCCATCATCTTGTCCTAAACATCATTTCTAATGACATTACAAGTAGACAATTAAACATAAGAGAATAGACAACAGTTTTAACATAATCATAACATGTTTCAAATAATAGTTTAAACAACTTTTATATTAAGATGTATATACATACAAGAAGACGATGGTTGTGTGATCCGCGCCTAAAAGGGGAAACTTTCCTCTCTTATGTTGTTTCTAATGAGATAGTTTAACAGCACTTCTGTCACAGCTTCATCAACAACTTCTTCAGAATAGTTTTGGTCTAATAATGAGAAAAATATCTTTTCAATACTATAATCGCTGATTGAACAATACCATATAGATAAGAATGTCAAGGCAACAAAGTACAAAATATATAATTACAAAATTTCCCAATAAGGGATGACAATTTTTACAATCTTGACTACAATTTCAAACATATGCTATGTTCTACGCTACTAGTTATGTAACCACGACATTGATATTTTTCAAGTTTGAAGTTACTTTCCAAAAAGGAGCTTTAAAGAAGACAATGTCTGCTTTATTATTCTGTTATTGCTATCAGGGGTCTGCTGTCTATGCCAACAACAGGCCACACCAGGAACATGGTCAGCAATTACAGCAGTGACATGTGATTAATATAAACTGAAGAATACATCTTTCCAACCTTCGTGACATCAAAATCAACTTGAAGCAAATGAAGAGGCAAACTATTTCAACTCTTGTAGCTAGGCATGCTCAAATGCTATTGCTATTTTTATATGTTCTATCTACACTCCAGTCTGTATTAATACAGACGGGAAGGGCAGTATTAACTTTGAAACCTTTTCGTGATTTATGTATGTACGTAAGATCAACTTGTGAGCCGCTCATGTTTAGCAAATGGATTCAAATGGCCAAAAACAGTTTGAATGTAATAATTTTCCATCTACACATCAAGAAAGTTTGAAGATAGTTTGTTAATCCTACTAATCTGCCACTCCCACGCAACTATATTTCCACCAACACCGAACCAACAACATCCTTCACCGAAAGTCAGTGATCCATTAAATGGAACAAACCTACCATATCTTGTCCATCTGCACGAGATCTCAACAAGGATCATATGTTAGGCAACCTGCAAGTACATTTTTGCAAACATACCAAATTGGGCTGTCTTATGGGAAGGATCTCTTTCCGATCATGCAGAGAGTAATGTAGCCTTTTATTTGCACAGTCTTCATACTTAATATGTGCTCTCATTGGTATATGGCTTACAGTTTTACTGTTGGAAACATTCCTCATTGTGACAGTTGCAAAGTCTACCCTTATCCAGAAAGGGCTGTTCATTTTCTTGGCACTTTGTTTATTTAATTCTATGCTCTGGCTTATGTAGTTGGCGCGCTATTGTCAAACTAGAAAACCCTTCATCCTTCGTCTCCTGGGTTCAGATACTGCAGATGATACTCTTTCATATTTCAGCTGCGTCTACCTGATTCTACTCCCACTTATTCATAGTGCCAGCTGTGTTATTGGGTTCATATTCATCTATTACTTTCAAATGGCATGGTGCTATTTGGTGGTTGTGGGTAACATTGACATGGTTTATGTCATCAAACGTTGATTAGTGGGGGGAAGAAGCGGCGAACGACCCTGGTTATTGTATCATATTTTTGCATGGTGTCTACGCTGCTATTCAAGTTATCCTTGTTCTGGCATTACAACTTGTTGATGGAGAACCAGTTTTATCTGGAATATGTTTCACAGGAAATCATCATTATGTTGGCCTAGGTGTTTTTTGTTTTGTTGCCGTTGAGTGTCTTCTTGATAATGGGATTGTCTTCCTCGTTATTGGGTTTGGTTCCTCTCATTCACACTCACTTACAGGTCAGCAAGATCCTAGCAAATCAGGACGTTCTCAACGCTTTAATTGTACGTATTCTGGTATATTCTCTCCTTATATCATACCTAATGTGATATACTTTGTTTATTATCTATGAAACTTGCGGAAAGAGGACAATGGGAGTCATCTTGCAGTAGTTCTTCTGATCATTTAGTCTGTAGAGTGTTCATCGTCACCAAATTTGCTGCTCTATTTAATGAAATACTTTATGTTATTTTATGTTGGACATATTTGCACCATTTTTTGGGTCATTTCATGGAAGGACTCTTCTTGCTGGCAGTAAATTTTTTTACAAGTATCTTTTGTTGTCGTCGTGCTCCAGATTATGGCTCTGCCGATAGACGCATAACAAAGCTACTATTTGAGATATAATAGAACCAAAACCACAATGTTCTTGTTTACATATGGACCCATGTCATTACTTCTCTGTTTATTGATACCTCTTCATTAGTCATTACAGTTACTATTTGTCCAGCAGATACTTTATTCTTTGTTGTGGTATTATGATACTAATCCCCACCCATAAACCCCAACGTTAACTATATTCAACAAAGTAATAAATTGCTGTTGTGCAAATAGCCACTGATTCCTAGGTGGTACGTCGCAGATTAAAATTGCAAATAAAATTCTTGTGGTACTACATTACCATATAGACGTTTGTGTGGTTTGATCAAAATGTAGTTGTATGAGTGACAATATAAATTTATAATATGATAGGTTTGTGTCTCATAACAACTTTTACCCACAAAGGACAAGTTGAATACTCAAGTTTGTCCACCACAACAAGTGCTTTGTATTGCTAATTACGCCATTACATCATTCCTATAATCTAATTGGTCAGTACAAATAGTCATTCTAATATAGGCACCGTACTATAAAAATAGAATAGAACTATGAGAGAAACCATATTAGAATTATACAGTGGTTCTAAGTTATTTAGATACCTGTCAAGTTTCCATATGACTTGAATTATGTTTCTGTCTATTCTAATTACTTAAGAGTCCCTTCAATCAATGAATAACAATTTAAGATTTAAGCCATTGAGGTATATGCTTGGACATCATAACAATCTCAAATCATATGCTTTCATTGACCTTGGGCTCAACCTATATACATTTAAGACACTATAGTGACACCCGTACTAGTATATAGATTGTGTATTGAGAAATAGTTGACAACAGCAGCTGTAAGCCTAAAAGACTTTTAATGATGATAATTTGTATTATTACAATACATGATAGTACATTTTTCCTCCAGACCATATGCTGAAGCAACCATTGGTAGAAAGATAGTTGAGCTCTTTTTTGATAACCTAAAATAAGACGATAATAGTTTTAATAATGATTAAGTATTACTTTTGACCTATTTTGAATGTTATTTTTTAATTTTAATAGCAACATGATCACTCAGCTCTTTAAGTGCCAAGAGATACTTAGCAACGATAAAATTGATGCAGTCTTAACAAGATTCTGTTCTCCACATCCACTTGGAAGGACAAGAAGATGATCCACATTTGGAATGACATGATATCTCCTTTTATAAGGAAAGAAAAGTTATAGCAACAGGGAGGGATGGGAGAAGATAAAGAGTAATATTTAAGTACCAGTTAACCTGAGAGGGTTGCTGAGAGATCAGGTACTAGACAATTTGGCAGAGAGTAATTGAAACATTTGCTACCATTAGCTATAACTAATTATAAAGAAAGATAACTACTTTATGATGTGTATCCTTACATTTCATAAAAACAGTTTCTGTGATTTCATATTTCTTACAACCAGCTAGCAAGAGGAGACATTTATAGGTTTATAACTCACCAGCTATGAATATAAAGACTTACTTTTTAACAAACAACATTTTTGGTCACAGTATCATTCAAATGAGACACATTGTCTTTGATTGTTATGGTTAGTGGAAGGTGGCCAATACTTCGTGGCTTAAGGGAAAACTGGAAGGAAGAACTACTTCTCATGTTTGACTAACCTAAGAAAGAAAGGCAATATAGTAATGCATGAGTTATGTTTTAAAACGCCACTAGTGTACCAGTTGTACTGGTGCAAGTGTACAAGTGTACCAGTGTACTGGTGCCACCGGTTTACCAATATACCAATATAGTGGTACTAATGTACCAATGTTAACCAATGTACTATTGTAGTAGTAAATTATTATTTTGTTTATTGGCTGAAAGTTATACTTACTACAATTGAGTCAGGGTTGTTCTACAAATGACAACTCATCATCCAATTATTACAGATATATTGATATGTGTAGCTTTTAGTGTAAGTTGATTGAAAGTTGAATACAAGTGGTACTACCCTGACTGTTTCCTCCCCAATTAATACTATAAGGAAGGCTCAGAGATACAAACAGTAATTTCTTGACTGTCAGAGAGGCTAATGGAGACAGTCCTAGCCCTGTAGCTGGGAGAGAGCTAGTGCTTCTCCAGTCCATGTAGTATAGTATCTGGTACTGTAGTTGAATTATAGCTTGACCACTTTGACTAAAATATACAATAAACGATCACAAGTATTTTCTATTGTTGCTCACTTGCTCTGTAGTAATGTCCAGAATCCTGACTCTGGAAAGTAAGTACGTGCTTTGTCTTCACCCGAGGGTCTGTAGTCTCATCAGAAGGAACAAAGTATTAGGTTTCCTGCGAATTGGTACCACTCTTGGTACTAAAATAGAGTTTTTAAAAAAATTTAACTATGAGTCATATCCACTGTTAACACATATGTAAGTAAGATAGTTTTGTCAATTATCTGGTCTTAACCAAACAAACTAAAGAGGAAATAAAAGACCTTCCATGTGTTTTAATAAGATTATATGTATATATTTAAAAGTAAGAGGAGTAATGAAGATCTATATATTGCCATGGAAACTATTATTAGTATGGCCACACCTCTTGTAAAGATTTATTAATAATTTGACTTACGCCAAGGTTTGGAATGGGTGAAAAAAGGGTAATTTCTAAAGGGTGAAATACAGTGGGTGGAGCTATAGGACGAGGAGGAGTCGGCAGAAACATATTCTGATTTGATTCTCAAGCCAGCTGCCTGCAAATAACTTGTACAATATTCAAAAAATATTTTTTGTTACATAAAAGAGTGTTCCCAATTGCATAACGTTTAGGTTTCTTTACATGAATAGGACAACAAGAGAAGGAGGACTTGACTGAACATGATGTTCATGTTTAAAAAACTTCTTGTGTTAAATCTGAGCAACTTGCAAAGCTGGATAGGAATCACATGAAGTCAGTAAAAATTACTCTATTAGTCTACAAATGTATTGACAAATCAAGTCCACTTATTCCTTTACTTTATCAGAGGTAGCACTCTTGCATACGCCGCTAACAAATGAAGACTAGAATCAACGACACTACACAAACTAAAGAATCAGAGCTTGATTGGTTTGTTATGGCAACCTCATCACCAGGACTTTGCATCTTGAGCACTAAAAGACACATTCACCTAAAAATGGGACATATATGCTGCTTTGCATTTAAAGTACAGTACTTGATTTGAGAGGTGACAATTCCACAGTCAGCTCTAACCAGGTCAACCGACTAATTCACCATCTTCTCTGGCAAAGAGAGCAAAACAGTTTGAAGTGAGGAGACATGGCCAGATGTGACTGTAAATTGTATATCTGTATCTTTAACTTGTTGACCAGAATTAGTTTGAGGTCGGATAATATCATGCAAACAATGCCCTCCTTGAGCATGACCTCAAGAGAGAGAAGAGAGAACATTACACAAAAAGACAATCATTCAACATAATACCTTTTAATAATTATATTTATGAGGTTCTATATAAAACTATATAAACTAAGGCTATATAAAACTATATAACTAAGGCTAATATAAAACTATATAACTAGGCTAATATAAAACTATATAACTAAGGCTAATATAAAACTATATAACTAAGCTAATGCTCATTATTAAATAGTTAGATTATTGTAACATATATACTTCTTACAAAGTAATGCAAGCTCTGGAATCAATAATGTCGAAGCTACATTAATAACAACATTCACTCCTACCTGAATAATAAAAGTAGTAAGTTGTATTAGTTGTATGTAATTTTTTTACTTTACACTTGTCAGCTTGGGAGTTAAATGAAGATAAGAACCAGTGGGTGAGTAGAATGGTGCTGGAGAGAGACAACTATTTGATTCACATTCACAAGACACAAGATCCCAGTCTTGACTGAATCTATTAACTACTGAAAGAAAATGATAATAGTTAATAAAATGTACCATTATTTTGAGACATTTTGCATGAGGAGGAACAAACAGTGTAGTCATCATGATGTCATTGTCCATTGTAATTACAGTATCATGAATGTTTCATTATTTATGGTTGCTAAGATACGAGCATTAATTCCAGTTGATGACAAACTGCCAGAACTTTCAGCTAGGACCTATACCACTAAATGATTCCATTTTGCCATTGATATACTATTTTAATACCCTACAGTGTAAGTTCATTCCTGGTCTAAAAACTTGGGGGTTATCATCAGAGAATTTGAAATGACAGTATCAGATTTTCAAGGGAACAGTTAGAGACTTATTTCTCATGTGACCACGTCTGTTTTTCAGTTATAACCATATCTACTATAATCTTTTGTTTTTTTGACACAAAATGGATTGTATAAATATCGAGTCTTTTGAGACAAATGACTCAACAGGTATCGCAAAAGAATATTTTCCAGCAGTTCTTTTACATGTAAAAACCAGAAGCATAATGGCTTGTTTACAAACACAGCTATTATTAACATACCAAAGTGGCTACAGATTGATAGAACAGTAAACTTGTATGTTTAGGGGAACAAGTGTGGCATTTAGTAAAACAGTGCCTTCTACTTTTTCTCCAAACACATACCTATAATAATTATATACAATGAATATATAATACTTTACCTATAATAATATATAAATAATATATCATACTTTACCTATAATAATATATACAATAATATATAATACTTTTACCTATAATAATATATATAATAATATATAATACTTTACCTACTAATAATATATACAATAACATAATATAATACTCTACCTATAATAATATATATAATAATATATAATATTTTTACCTATAATAATATATACAATAATATATAATTATTATTATTATTAATAAATCAGTGCCATTAACAACAACAACAATAACAACGACCAAACAACAACAACAACATAATAACAATATTATGTTCTTACAATAATATATACAATAATATATAATACTTTACCTATAATAATATATACAAAAACATATAAATACTTTCCAGTTTTTTGTCTTACTTAATAAATTACTATTTTAGTTAGTCACAAATCCATCTATAAACAAAACCTTCACAGACCATATAGAATATTATATTATGGATTAGTCCTAAAGATGTTTATTATAACAGATTGTAATCATGCTTACTTTAACACAAACACGAGTAAAGTGATTATAGGCTTCTCCTGTTGTTTTTTTTACTCACTACCTCATCAAAGGTTGAAGATGTCTTTGAGTTAGATATCTTCTCATAATTTAATGGTACAATAATAGAGTACCATTAAAGTCTTCTTAAGTAAGAAGTTGTTATATCTGCCATTGCTTGGATTATTGTTTTATAAGTTTTGTTTTGAAATTGTTTGAAGGCTCTTTTCACTTATTTAACACCATATAACTTCCTGATTTGACTAACATAACATAATGTGATGTCTATCAATCAGAAGTATACTAAAGTTTACTTTGCAATGACTTGACCACTGATGCTATTATCATCAGAACTGATATTGACTAGGGCCTGAACAGTGACATCAAATTTTTGGTAGCACTGCAGCAACAATGTACATTATATAAACAATGCTTTCTATATATATATATTCCTACCAATTCCCTTCACTTGAAATGAACAATGTCCCCTATGGTAGTTGTAGTAGTACGTGCCAAAACTCGATGGTAGCTAGAGACAGTTACTGTAGTGTGACTATGTATGGTGTAGAGATTGAATAATTAATATACCAATAAATTGAAGTAATCTGCCCATCGTCCAAAAGCTAGGCTCTTCTGAAAGTGAAAACTCCAAACACTGTAAATTCTATGAGACATATTTAGTAATTCAAGGAAGTACATGTAGCCATCAATTAGGTCTACCTTGTTTAGGTATATCAAGTAGATTTCCATTGAATTATTTGTCTATTTTTATTGTCCTAAATATATAATGTATTTCAATACAGAATATGTATCATGTACTTCACATGTACATTTACATGTATAATTTATTGATACATGTCAACTTACTCGAACAATGACGTCAACCTGTGTACAAGAGGGACAATAAATAATCATAATATATTATTTCTCACGTTTGAATTAGTATTTCCACTGGACGTAGACTTTTGTCCACATAGATGACACAAATTTAACTATACTAAATGAATATAATATATAATACATGTATCGTGTTACAATTGAACTTTGTGACCTTATATGTAAGTGGTGTATTGATGACAGCTACAATAGAGTCATTATACTCATCCTTTCACTTTACTTATGATTGGTAATGTGACAACTTTAATTGATGACGGAAATAAATGTTCACTATTTTATACCAGTTTGTGAGGGCTTATATATTGGCTTTGTCAGTTTTCACTACAAGAAACCCAAAGGAATTGCCATAAAAGTTGAGATATGTACGAGGAAGGATGCAAATCCTTCAGAATTGGATACCGCCAAGTATACCTTCTAGTTGTACAGTTCATTCAAATTAGGGCATCATTTGAGATATTTATACAACAATAACATTGGAAAATCTTCTGCCTTGATGTTCATTAAAGCAGTTTGTCCTAAACAAATTAGGAACAAAATAGCAACAAATTGCTTTAAACTCTCTTACCCTGATTGACTGTTGCGGTCACAGGTCCCCTAAGGCTTTGGTCCTTTCTTCATAATAGAAACTGGTTTCCAGTACATTTGCATGTTTCATAAAACTAATTTAGACTGTACTGTGACAGCAGTTCCATTATAACTCGTGAATGATTCATCTGCTCTGTTGCACCAACATGGTAGGACTTTTTGGTGTAACAAGAACATACCTAGTACAAACAAAAAGAAAAAAACATAATTAGATCAGAAATAGCTCCTTCTTAGCCCTCACTGGCTATTGGCATTATGCATTAGCAATAGAGTAAGTCAAAGCATCTTGAAAAGCAGCATTGTAAACTAATGGGTAGGTACATCCAACAATACTTTTAAGACTCCCCTACAATAATTATAAATAATTTGATGTTCTATTCTATTTCAAAAAAATTATAATTCTAAGTTGAACGTTTAGTTATAATTTTATAGAGAATTAGCCATAATAAAATCCAAAGAAAAATTTAAGAAGTGTCTTTGAGAGCTGCATCAAATTACCTACCCTAAACGTCAAACCGTAATTACCATGATTAGTCTGTTAAGTGGAGCGCGTGGAGCTCTCGTCCGCGCACAATCCCCCCACGCTTGATCATCAGGCACAGATCGCGCTTAGTGGGTGAAACATGGCTCATTTTTCAACGTTCTATCTTAGCTTACTTGTTCTTGTTGTCTATATCAGTAAGCTCTGGACCACAAATTGCCCCGATAAAGAGGTGAGAACGTAAACTATTAAACAAGCTCTTGTGTAGACACAGTAAACATTTGATCGTTATAGTACATTTTAGACATAGCAGTTTTACTATGAGTCCAATAGCCTACTATTAGTGTTGTAATTTATATATCAACCTATGTTTGTGTTGAACGTGTCATATATCTAATCTACTTATTATTTTAATTTTTTTTCTAAAAGGTGTTAATAATACTGAGATCATTACAATTTGGTCTAAAGATAAAACCTTCAAATTATACCATTTAGTGTCTTGTGATTGCTTATTCCAATCTTTTATGCTCACAAGCCATAAAATACGATATATGACACCAAATTGTCTTTCACTATCGATCTGTTTATATAAGTGGCTAAAACATATGGATAATAATTTTATTAGGACATTAGACTAGTAATGTTATTATAGTAAGTAAACTACACAAAAGTACACAATATCTTCAATACTACTTAATAGATAATTCTTTAACAACATTGCATGCATGCTGTAATGTATATTTAACATTGTCTTCAGCAAGTATGCATGATAATATACTGAGTTAACCTTGTTAGTTCATTTGGTAAGGTGTTTAGTTTGTTTACTCCAAATATGTAACAGTACTACTGCCAAACTCGCAACACACTCTAAGCCTTTATAGTTTAATATTAGGCATTTGTTGTAGTATTATCATAATAATTGTTATTTTAATAGTTGAGGTTAATCTGTTTTAGCTATTAGTAGTTATTATTATTGCATAGAAATAGTTTTCCAAGAAGAGCGCTGTCTTTTTCCTTAATTTACTTTTCACTAGTTCAAATATTCACAGTATTTTTACTCTGTCGATCTAGTATCAACAAAACTTTGTTTGTGGTTCATTCTATAGCTGAAATTTGTATTGGTCATAACAATAAGGAGAGGGCCTCTAGTGGTATTCTGCGCTGCATATTACCAATTCTTAGACATTTTTTGGGGTGGCTTTC
>NW_024533256.1:0-53696 GCF_016097555.1 Gigantopelta aegis
CTAAAAATATTAAAATGGGCATTATAAGAAAAGAAGCAAATAATCAACCCTTTAAACTATTACATTAATATGACATTAATTTTAATCAAGTTTTATAAATAATCAACTCTACGTGTATTTTATTTATAAAAAACGTGATATACTTAACTATCAATGTTATCTAGAATTATTAAATTCCACTATCATTAACTGTTGCTACCTAAGGTGGGTTTTTAGCTTAAGTTTCTCTTACAAAACACGTTACTATCTATCAGTTGATTTAGTACTTGTTTTCTAGAGGCCGGACATACTCCTACAAGTGAGGCACTTCCATGGGTAGTCCCCTTTAATTACTTCTAAATAATTACATTGTCTAATTTGCACTTGATACATAAAACCTTGTTTTTAATTAATGTATCAAGATTTTATACAGGACGGTTAGAACCTGATCCAACTTAGAAAATGCTAGAACAATTGGTTAATAAATGGAAACATTATAAATCTACTTCAATCAATTACGACATGGGGTCACAAATGGTATCCACCAATCTCCATTCATCCCATCACCCATCCATCCATTCCACATCAATCCATCCATCCATTCCATCAAGCCTCTATCCATTAGGATGAATTTAAACACACAATACTCCTCTCCTCAAGAGGCTAATGTCATTAGTGGTGAACTACAGAAGAATGTCACATTTCCAATTCACTCGATTATCTGACTCCTCCTATTCCCCATTACCTCTTAATATAGCACAGGTCAGCCACACAGATGCAGAGATCATAATACATGTACATGTATAAGTAGTTGCCAGTCTAAACACTGCTTTGGGCGATGTAATAACATTTACAAGTAGAGAGTCTATAGAAGCATATCTACATATAGGTACATAATAAATAGTTACACACAAGGAGCCAAGAATTACTGTAATGACCATTCATATTTGATTTTTTAAATGTTTCACTATTTATGACCATGACAATATTGTGCTGTACCATATAGATAAGGATAGTACTAGCTATCCCACCCCCTCATATTAGATTATCCCATTGTTTCTCTCTCTGTGTATATCTTACAACTCTCATTCATTAGGTATGATACTGATACTGAGGGGGGGGGGGGGGGGGAATCTGAGGATGCTAAGGAAGCTGTCATGGCATATCAAACATGTGGTCGACCTTGACCTATATTGGCCGTTGAAGTAAAGGATGGTAAACATGGTACAACTCATATCTGGGTCAATAGACAAACTTAAGTAAGTTTATGACATATGTCTTCTGTTACTCTCTCTCGTCTCTCTCTTAATCAGACAACGACTAATGTCCATGAGGGGAACTCTATCAGTTCAGTTTAAATGGTGATGATAGTTTGGGTCATTTTTCTTTGTAATACAGGCAATGATCCTTTCTTGACCACACCCCCTGGTTTAAATCAATTGGACGTTTCTTATGTTTTCTTATCAACCTGTTAGTACCTATGTCTCTAGTGAGGAAAGTGGCTATAGTAGGAGAGAAAGGGGATGTCCAAGGTCATCTGACTGTCTCTATACGTTTACATGGCCGGTACAAGAATAAAGGAATCTTATATACATATTAATAATATATATATCCTTGTTACGGTAGCAGAGGAAATGGATGGACAAGAGTATGTCTGAAGCTGTTTGTGTTGAATTTAATGAACTATTTCAAGAGAAGTAAGCATGGTTTGTCCTTACTGAATGTGTCCACTTGAATTTCTTTTTCTAGTCAATTAGTAGTATATCAACTGATCATGCCATCAAGATAGTGATCCCTCGTCAGAAGAGCAAGCTAAAATACTTAGTGGTTCTAAGACTCACTAGACCACAGTGTGGAGGTAGCTGCAGAGGTTTAACCCAAAATCAATTATAACAGGGGTATGATTTTGATAGAGTTGGTGCTCTTAAATAATCATATCATTTCTTTTTTGGGTGCCTTCTTGAGGTTCATCTGATACTAAATACTTTGTTTATTATTGGGTCCTACTTATAAGAATAGCTAATATTTTTAATGTTCAATTTTATATTTTTGCTCTTTAGCCGTTGAAGTCCTTCACCCATTTCTACTCTTCCTGCTGTCTTTGTCAATGATCGTAAACTTCCCCTCAGTCCCCAATACGACAACCTCCATTGACCATTGATCCTCAATCCCGGTGGTCCATTAATGACTGAATTGTCCAGACAATATGGATCATGATGATGCATCTACTATTAGTAACGACAGTGTTGATAGTAGTGTTTGTAACTCAAGTTTATGGGACCTGTAGTATTCCCTCAATTGCAAGGGGAGGTGTACGTGAGTTTTTTTACCTTGTGAGGATTCTCTCTTTCTCTCTCAGTTTATATTCACATACGGCTTTTCCTCAATCTGACTATTTTTTGGAGCTAAAAAGAACTTTATTTTAGAGTTACTATAATACAAGCTAACAGGAATGCTAGAGACTTTTTCAGATATTTTCCATACAATTCAAGTAAACTATAGTAAACTATAGTAAACTATTAGTAAACTATTATAAGTATTGTATAGTTAGTTATTTGGTATTGTATTTAGTAGCCATCCATACTGTAATTTAAAACTTTATTTATGTCTGTAACGTTTTTTCTCCTGTAGGTTTCTTCTTGGTTCTGATAGAAATATTCTCTACTTTCTCCATTACATAATGATCACCAAGAGTTGGCACTAGTTTTATCACATGCAAATGTAAGCACTTGGACTCCTCCCCCCTCTTTAAGTGATCATTAATGTGTCACTTCCCCTTTTTTTAAATCTAAGAAAAAGTAGATTTACAAGTTAATGAGGCCTTATAGTATGTGTAGGGCTAATAGTTATATTATCATCTACTATAAATAATATGGTGACACACTTCTTCCTGTATCTTCATTTATATAAGCTGATTTGTTCATCTTTTTATAATACATTTATTTACCTCTATCTTGTGTATAGTTCACATGTTCCTATAACTGGACCAATTTCTTCATTATTTACGGACCCTACCCTCTTCCATTGGGAAGTGTTTGGTCATTTACCAACATCATCCTGTCTTTAATGAACCACCTAGAAATCCAGATGTTGCAAAGAGGGGAGTAGTGATGGTTGGTTGACTGCACCAGTCACACGGAGACGATGTCCATTCTCCCGGTAAATAACTCAGAAATATAACGATAGTTAGAATACCCTCCTAAAGATAATTAATAACAATAGTAGATATCTTTACTTATACTTTTTTAATGCTACAATAAATTAACAGTACCTTTTAAAGTACAGTTATATACTATAAATATCAGTACTCATTTGATATAAACAGACTAAAATTCAGCCAATTTAACTGCTGATGTTATAGTCTCAAGTTTACTGTTTTTTGATATTTACACGTAACATTGTACTCTTCTATATCAATTGCATTTTCTTCTCTTAAGACACCTGGTTTGACTCAGCAAGGGTAAGAGAGCTAGTAATATTACTAGTGAGTAATTATTGGAGCGTGTTTCGTGTAGAATCTATGCATGCTTACAATGAAGTAAGATGGTAATTGAGTGCATATTGGAAAATCCTAGAACGTACTCCGGATGGAAAGTAAGATAGAAATAGATAGGACTCTCTCTGTTATGCTATGTTTTTTTATTCTCTTTAGATATCGTTCGGTAACCTGTTGAACACAAGAAATTAATGGGAACTTCTTCCTTTTGTCTCCAAGGCATACAACGTAGAGTACGAATTATTTTTATTTATAGAAACAGGTTTTCTTGAACTCTATTGGAGTAAAAGTTGAATGAAATAGCAATTTGGTCAGTTATAAAAGAGGATTATTAAAAGATTACCCTGTTATAAAAATATCTTTATATTTAGGTGTGTGAGAAACTAAGCCTAATGCTAAAGTTGAGAATTGATAAATCCATCTAAAGTCTTGTCTCTTTCGGGCCTTTACTGCCACGCCTTACTGGGACGCTGACACTGATTGATATGTAAGATATATTATAAGTGCCTGAACTGTGATTGTATTAAAACAGCCAATAGTTAAGGATTCATGACAAATCATTGGCTTTACCTGTAAATAAGTAGTATTAATTAATGCTGCAATGTCGCATATGTAAGAGGAGAAGTAGATACTATTGTACGGTTGTAAGCTAATCTATGGTGTAGAGGATTGTCTTAAATTCTTATGGCAAATTTCTCTGTCTCTTCTTTTAGGTTGTGTTACTGTATTGAGGCAGCTTGGGTTAGGTCTTTACCATGAAAGCTTGAACTTAACAGGTTAATGTCAATAATATAACATAATTGATATGTTTTGTTATTAATGGTTCGGATTACTCCATCTGCGAATGTGGGCTATCTGGACTATATCAGTGTATATTGATGGTAAGTAACATTAAGAGATACATATGGGATGGGTAAATTAGGGGGTCATTGTCGGTTGTACTTAACATATTAAGACACTACAGTATCAATACTCTAACTTTTATCGATACTTTTCAATTGACAAGTCTCAGAAGATACTACCAAAACTGATTACAATCTAAACTGCTAAATTAGTACCAGTATGCTGTGTATACTATCCATTGTGAGCTAATACTGTTGTAACCTTCCGGTTATACCTTGAATAGAGGCCTCTGAGAAATCTTTAAATCTTTTAGAGGCCTGGTCAAAAAAAATATTAGAAGAGAACTAGAGGCCCAGGCAGGTGTGGGGGGTGGCAGACTTATTGAGAGGAAATATTGTAATTTAGCACTAACTGTAAAAACAAAGCTAAATTTACTCATTATCTTAAAATAATTACCTTTATTTCTATTAAGTCTTTAAAGCATATTTTATGCTTTCAATGTTATAGTTTGACAGAATGGATCTCAACCTGCTTTTTTTTACACGAGATATGTCACTGAGAATATTGGACGAGACAGTAAACCGACTCCAACAAGATCTTTGTTGAGTTTTCTTACGTGGACAAAAAAACCTAACCCAGACAAGTAAAATTGATGATATTACTATAACTGAATGTCATGTCATGTGATTATTTTAGCTACGTCTGGACCAGTATTTTTGATGTTTCCCTTCGCAAGACTAGAGAAAAACACCAGGTAATGTGATCATGTTAACTTGATATTCAGATCATGTAACTGGTAATCAAATCATGTAACAGAGAAATCAATCATGTAATTTGGTAATCAAATCATGTACATGGTATCAAATCATGTACACATGGTAATCAAATCATTGTAACATGTAATCAATCATGTAACTTGATAATCAAATCATGTAACATGGTAATCAGTCTTTAATGTAACTTAATAAGAAATGAATGTCCATAAACTAATCATGGTTGTTGAGGCAATTGTTAGAATGTCCATTTTTTTTTGTATGTTACCATAGTTACAACACAAACAATGAACCTCTAAAGGTTTATTATTGTATTATTAATGTGTAAGTACATACTTTAAATACTACAACAAAACTAGAAGCAGTAGTAGAAGTAATTAAATAATATATATTTATGAAGACACCAGGTTAACTGTGACAGAAAGGTCCTGCTTATATGCAGAATGATGAAGGAATGATGTAAAAAGGCTGCGAAGAAACTTCACTTATCATTGATCATCATGAGTTAATGCAGAACTGAAAATGGGATTGAGGAGGTCAGACAGAAGACCTTAGACATGTATATACAAGTCAAGTGATTTGTTTATCTCATCTGATCAAATATATTCATACTTGTAAATTTTTGTTATCAGTAATTCTATCATCACGTAATTTGTCAATAATACTTTAATATATTCACTAGCTTTCAGTTACATAAATTATATATAGCTCCTCAAGTGGCTGGTATTACATATTTGTTTTGCCTCTGTAGAGTGAGAAGTCTCGTCATATTCTTCACTTAAGACAAAGATTCTGAACTCCATTTACTTTACTAAATGGATATCCAAGCACCTTCTTATTGCGAATGACTCTTTCTGGACGAGGAAAAGTCTCAGTTGGGTTAAAAAATGGTGTAAATCTGTTGTTAAGTGGAATAACTAAAGAGCAACAAGTTAGTAATAAAATTAAATTAATGTCAAGCTTGACTGTGGTTGGCCTGTTGGTCTAGGGGTAGATTCTCGCTTAGGTGCGAGAGGTCCCCGGGTTCAAATCCGGACAGGCCCTTTTTTGTCTTCCCTCGTAAATGATCTTTTTTTCTTTTTTTTTGTTTAGCAGATCCATGTTGATGATGACAGACTTAGTTTAGCAAGTTTCTTCATATACTACAATGTCAGAAGGCCCAATAAATACCTTGTTGCAACTTCCCATTGTGTTCCAGCTGTTCAGGATAACATCGTTATGTCAGGGGTAAGGAAAAAATATTTTGTAATGCATAATTGTTACTTATTACACATGTAGGCAGCAAGCTCTTGCAAAGAAAGGATACTTGTTCTTTCACAGTGAAACAGGAGAAGCAAATGGATTAAAAAAATACTGTGGTATGTTTTAAAGGCCATCATTAATTTGTTCTATTATTATCATGTCCTTTTTAGATTGTGAGGAGGCCATATGGTTCTAATGTATAACAAATGACAAAGATATTGTCAGTTTAATAGTTTTAATC
This sequence comes from Gigantopelta aegis, assembly GCF_016097555.1. NCBI lineage: Eukaryota > Metazoa > Mollusca > Gastropoda > Neomphalida > Peltospiridae > Gigantopelta > Gigantopelta aegis. The sequence goes on from NW_024533256.1 coordinate 6,575, forward strand.
TTATGACTATTTGCATTATCTTGACTAACCTATATCTAGATTGAACGGGGGTTAATCAATCTGCTCGAGCTAAAGGAATATACTGCCGTCACTATAAATCTACAGTAGTAAGTAATAGTACAATATTATTATTGGATGTAATGATTTAATATAATCAATGATTGTTCAAGTCATGCCACTAATAATTTTACTATGTAATGCTATTACTTTTAGTTTTAATGTAGCGTGATTTAGATCAGAGAATAATAGAATAAAATACTGTTATTCAGATCTCTTCTTCCACATCTTCTACAGATAATATTTCAAAGTTTTGACCACTAAATAACAGAAGTATTGTACTCAGGCTCAAGACAAAGACTTATTGGAATGGCTTAATGCACTAGATCCATTGCTAGTTGGAACTATCAGGTATTATAACAGATGTAACCCTTTTTATAGAACTCTCCTAGTAAATGAAAATCTCTGAATATTTTAACTACCCTCATTGAGGGCTTTAAGAGAAAATGAAAAAAATAAAAAATTATTAACATGTGTTACCAATTGAGCTTGTACTATATATATGTGTTTGTTGAAGTACCTACCCTTATATAATGTTGTTTTGTGACTATTATATGTACTGGACCATCTTTTCTTTTCTTTAAGGGTCACAAAAAACACTCGAAAAAGATCTCTACCAACCATATGAACTATACACATCACTTTTTAGTCTGATTAACTTATCATACATTTATGACATGAATATTATGCTTTTAATTATATAGAGCAGATATATTATGTAAACAGATGAAGTAGTCTATTTGCTTCACCTTAAAATTTTGTAATGGTTAGAGCCACTCACTGTAATCTTAAACTATAAAAGTTTGGAGTTATCGACCCTCAATTCAGATTCTTAAATGCTATTGGTACTATTGAATACATTGTTATCCAATCTAATTATCAATCATTGTTTTAATCTATTGTAATCCATTTTTTTACTGTATATGTAATCTTTGTAATTTTGTTTTTTGATCATTTGTTATGTCTTAACTATTGTTTATAACCCACTATAACCCATGGTATAACCCACTTGTTTGACCATTGCCTACCACATAAAAACACAATACCCACTTGGACCTTAAAATTATTATGTAATATGTGGACTATAACTGATACTATAACGTTTGCTAGTACATAGGTATATAAGTAGTACATACTTGATGGATTTCTGTTAACTCTACATGTCACTAGTGTGTCATAAGTCTCGACACAACTGTAGTAAATCTATATTATGTTTAAATTTACAAAATTCACTTAACAGGCTATATATATAATATATTATATATATATATAATATAATATATATACATATGTATCATTAAATTGACACATAGCCTTTTTAGTAGTATTTACCAAACAATTTGTTATATATTGAACTAGTCTGGTTGTGAAAGGATTGATTTATGACAAGGTTCTCCATATAGGGGTAGGAAAGGGGAGAGGCTGAAGCCCCCAGCTTTAAATGAGGGGGTTAAGCCCCCCTGATTTGCACTCAGGAATAGGTACACAATAACCTTTTGACTGAAGTGGTTATTGTGTTAATTTGTGTACATTAACAACCAATCACCACATTATTATGTGGTCATGTTACCTCTGTAAAATTAATTGCTATAACAAAAGTATTAATAGAATGGAATGCACTTTTTTCAACCTTACGCCAACTAAAAAATTACCTACGAAGTACTATGACCCAGAACAACTAAACCATGTCATGTTATTACATACACATAAGACAAATACTGATAATATAAACTTATTAGAAATAGCCTAAAGAGATTGTTTCCTTTTAACAACAAACGAATTAATTTTGGTTATCATATCAAGCATCTCAACAATTAAGATATCTGTACCAGAATATAGAAAGGGGGGGCTATGATAAATTAATTATGCGGGTTTAGCTATTCGTCAATTTTTATAAGTCGAAATACCGTTCTTCTGCAGGATTCTTTGTTGCTATAAGTTATGAGGTTAAGTAGCGAATATATACCAAAACATAGTACTTTGTATATATACTATTTACTGAGAAGGTAATATTATATAGCTCCTGTCTACTTTATTTTTAATTATCAGTCTTTTTCAAATTGTAATGATTGGCAAATGTAAATGTTTAGTCAGTTTGATAAAGGCCAGTCGAGGCTACAACCTCAAGTTATCTATTTGTAGCATATCAAAGGAATCACTCTGATTAGCTAGTACATATATGTAATATATACAACAGACTATACCTATCTCACGTACATATATATATAGACTAGTTAATTTAAACCTGTACTTTCTTAGTGTTTTCACAGAAATGCACTTAGACTATACAAGTTATATATCACTTAAAATTGTTCCCAATTTGTAGCTTTTATCAGTGGATTACTAATAAATCTGGAATTTGTGTGAACTGTTATTAGTAGTACATAATTTGTTGGCATGGTATGGTATATATTATTACAAAGCAAAAATTATAGAGTGAGTAATTCACATGAATTTGGATTTCACAATGTTCCACCAAATATGTAATATTTGTTTTTGAGACAAGACATGGCACTATTATTCCTTTGACAAGATGTATTGTTAGGGTGGCCTTAAAGTTTTACAGCCAAAGCATGATAGCAGATCATGTAGTACAACAGTAACTCTAACTTGTGTAGTCTAAATGCATTTTTATTTACAGTGAATAGTAATTAACACAACTATACTCTATAATAGCCTACAGCTAGTTTCATGAGTCAATTTATGAATGATTGATGGTATATCTTATTCTTCCTGCAAGTAAAATTGTGGCTTAATCAATTGCTTGATTATGTTTATATAATACTTATAATGACGACAGTAATTGTAGCTTCACACTTATAGACTAATCAACTCTAATTGTTTCTACAAGAGCAGTAAGTTAGCCATGCTACACTGAAAAAAACATATTGTCATTTTACTAAGGTCTTCGTTACTACAGTAACATTAATAGATGTAAGCCCAATTCTAAGTTGCTACAAGGCCAATACTAGTGTAACTCAATATGCATAAATCCAACTAGTTGCATCTACAACCACATTGCTTTACACCCTTTTTGTTATAATAATCAAATCATGGCTTCATTTGAAGCTATAAGTAAGGAACTAATCCAGTTAGTTAAGTTGAAATAGTATCTACCTCTCCCTCATAGTTTCAGTTATTGGACAATAAACTACAAAGAGTACTTTTTGGCTTCTAATTCACTTTATACATTCTGAGTAAACAAGTTTTTTGGCTTTGTGGTAACTCAATAATGGCCTTACATTAACTTGATGAGATTCTGGTAACAAAGACAATTGTTGAAAATGACAAAATACTATTTTAAGTGTATCCATTATGATATATCTTAAACAAATGGCTTTCCCAGATTTTCACAAATGCATGGGCAAATTAAATTAAAAATTCACGATTTCATTATATGTATAATACACACTCAGAAAAATTCTTCGAAGTAGCTATCTATGTATTGCATCATATAAACCACACCCTAAACAATTGACATTATCAATTTTTCTTCTTCTAGAAATCAATTTTTTGGGTCCTTCTTCATATATTATAACTTCTATGATGATGTAACTTGTATTATGATGATGACATCGCTATGCATCATAAGGTTTTGGTTTAGGGTTTAGGTGATGGATTTAGATGATGTCCATCATATATGATGACATCACTGGTGTCATTTAATGATGTCATCATAGTTAAGTTACACCAAAACTAGTCATTTTTTTAGTGTTTTAGATATAGTCTTGTTAGTCTGACCCAACCCATATTACAGACTGAACAACAAATGTAAAGTACTTTTAATTAGATTGGTTATAATAGAGTATTTTGTCTTTAATAATGATAATAAACTCTATCTTTAACATACTTATAGAATTCTACATGATCTAATGTATATGTACTATATATGCCAAGACATCAAAGACTTGCCATAGTCATCAAAGAAAGAACCAGAAACTAGTACATATACATTGTAAAATTCATTAGTTAAATAAACTAATACATAGTTATGCAGGTTTTTGAATATATAAAATGTAAACATGTAAAATGCATTTTGATTACTAATGTACTATAAACTCATGGTTATTTTAGCTACATAAGCAGTATACATTTGTATAAAAACATGTTATGCTTACATTTTTAACAAAAATAAGTTTGTAATTGCAACCTATATAACAAAAAAATTTTGAATTAATCAATCAATTTTTATAATGTAATACCCTGGTTCAGCTATCATCCTATTTAATTTTGTTTAATTATAAATTAAATTTACTATTAACACCATAGTAATTAATAAAGTAACCAAATAGTGTCTATGATGTAATTGACCAGTTGATTGGGTCAAAAAGAACTTTGCTCTATTACGGTTTTCTCAATCATCGTATTGTTGGATCTGGTACATGACTAGCAGGAGGCTTTGAACAATGCACATATTGAAAATGAAAATTAACAAATAACGGCTATACTGCATACTGTATATATGACTAGAGTGACGGTAGGACACACGTCCCATGATATATTCAGCTTGGTTGATAACAGTTATAGTCAGTTTAACTTGACTTTATAACAAGTTAATAAGCATGGCCTTAAAGATGAACAAGTTAATAATCATTTTGAGTAAGGACTGAAATATTAGTGTACTGACCAACACTATTGGTACTTGTGATTAAATAAACCTTGGTCTTAGTGATATAACATAATTATGTACATGCATAGTTAAGTATACATAAATTTTAACACATGCAAATAATCAAATATATAATTATGTACCTTAAATTAGAAAATGAAGGTGACCAAGAAGGACTAGCTATATTTATGACTGTGGGTCTTGTCCCTCTGTTCATATGTTTAATTGGGTTGTTTCCCTATGGATTTAATATTGTTTACTGAAGTTAAGCAAACGTAAGTTTTGTAATTTATCATGTTTATATATATTATATACACTGTAGCTAAGTTTGTACTTTAATTGATCTCACCTTCAAAGGTATTTTGTGTTCACCTATACAGCGAATATTTAGAGGAACTACAGTAGCTAAGTTATTTTAGTATATACAAGTTAGTGTAGTAGTGGGAGATACCTGAATATATAAACTGTCTTATTAATGGGATTTGTTAAGCTAATCACATTCATAAGATACCAATGACAATTAGATTGCATCTAATGTTGTTAAAAACACATTTGAGTATATGAACACACAAATTCACATGACACAACAATTATAGGATTGCCTGTCATACTATAGTTAATAAATATTATGTGTTAGTTATTAATTTTTAGTGAATTAATTATCTTTTTATTATAGTCATGGTCAAGATGCTGGACTTATTTTACCACCATGTTTGACAATTGTGACGTACCTATCACTTCTGGTCTGTTTTTTATTTCGATCTGCTTTTTAAGAGCCACAATGTTTTTAATAATATCAGCAGTATCCTTAATTTAATTGATTCTAACCAAGTGATGTTTTTTATACCTTGATAAATATTGTACATTACATGTTGTGGGTTCACTGTTTTTTTTGGCAGTTGGTGCAAGCCTAAGTTATGCCACATCTTCTGTAATGAGTCAAATGATGGGATTTGGAATTGGTGGATTGATGCTTTGTGGAGTAAGGATTTTTAATTATAATTATAACATGTATAATCTTCATATATTACTTAATAGGTAGTTGGCCTTAGTCTTTGGCCTTTAACTTACTCCATTAAAGATTTATCACTTGGCATGAGAAAATCATATCGATTAATTGCAGTTTATGTGATAATTCCGTGAGTGTTGTTATCTATCTGATCTATATCGTTGGAGTTATCACTTTTACAGTTGGAATGTAGACTTATTAAACATGTAGAATATCCAGTTATTTTTTACATTATAGATTAAAAATTTAATCATCATAATGAATATCCTGATGAATATAACGACCCTGCAGAACGTTCATTTTATCTTGTACCTTTTGTATATAATAATTGCTGCTTTTCCAGCTCTTGTAGCCTCTATAATGATTTACAAAACCTGGGAGAAGAAAGTAGCAGGCTATCTTGTATCCTTACATAACTAAAGTTTAATTTCTGTAAATGATATTTGTCTTTAACTTAAATTATTAGATACACCAACAAGTTGTCTTCTCTTGGTTACTATTGGGTTAAGCTTGATGGATACTTCTTTATTGCTAAAGGTTTTCAATATTAATGATCTTATCCCTGGATTTATAAAAGAACAACCTTTATATGCTGGAAGAGCAATTGTTCTGAGTGGTTTCAGCTATGGCATTATTTTGTAGTAAATGCTAGTTGTTAATATGTATACCCATGTGATATAATTATATTTTATATAGCTCTTTATTCTCTTGGTTTTGGACCTATCTTTTGTCAAAATATCCAAATATAACAGAAGAGGATAGCATTAACCAGAGGGTTGAACACGAGAATGACTTGTACACAAGTATGGAGGCAGAGATGAGATCTATTGGTTCCATAAAGAAGACTTTACTGAAACCAAATACATTTTTCATTTTTTAATAACATTTTTTGTAGATTTAGTCCCCATTTAAGCTTTATCAGTGTTTTAGGATAGGATACTTTGATAAAAGTTTGTTGTATGTTATAATGTTTTCATACACATATATACATGCCATTTGTTATGATTTTTTTCAAACTTTCAATATTAATTTTCAATACTAGTAACATAGGGATATGATATAACTTTGAAAATATGAGTCTAGCTTATGATCACATGAAGCCACACTCCATGCACAATTCACTAAAATGTAAGTCAATGAATTATAAGATTATATGTTTCTATAAATATTACATGTAATATTATAGCATTGATTAGAGTCAAGTTTCAGCCACTTGAAAGATTGAAGATATCATGTGCACCTAGCATACTGCTTCAAATTTGGAGGATTATAAGGTATTATAGTTACCTTATATAGACTACAATATGTCTTCATAACTGAACCATTATAGTTGTACATACATTGTAATTTGTTAATTAACAAAAAACTTGACCATCAATGTTTAATTTACAAGATAACAAGTTAGATAAGCAAAAAGAACATGACTTGAGATGCAAATATTTCATTATCTTCTAAAGAGTAATGATCTATATATACCAAACTCAACTGTCTGTGTTTTGCATACAGTTATCATCATATCATCATATAACTGAATAAGCCTATGATTTTTCATCACACCTCTACTGTTGCCGGCCCCAGCATACTCATAAGAGATTACAGGTATCCCTACAGGGTAAATAGGACACTTTGATAAAATTTTGTTATATATTATGGTGTATTCATATATATCATTGGTTATGATTTTTTCAAACTTTTCTTCGAATTCAATGCTATAGCTAGTAGTGGAGGGATAGTTATATATACCTTTGAAAACGCAACATTCTCACTACATTTACATGCTGTGCTTTGGTGACACTACAAGTCAAGTCATATATGTCAATATTTGCTTATTCCATAGTAGTTTTGGACTAGTAATGTAGAGTGTCTCCAAGGTTATAATAAGGGTACCTGATATTCTCTCCTCCCGAGATAGCACAATCATTAATATTTATGCTACTATAAAAGAATTGAAGTATTACTAGGGTAAGTTATAGACTGTTTAATGCACTACAAAATATACATTAAATTTTGGTTCAGCTGCATGCATGCTGGCTGGTTTATAATTATAGATGTTTTAAGTTGAGATACAAATATCACATATACCAATTATATGTAGAAGTGTGCCAAGGGCAATGGTTGAGATTAGAGGAAAGGTCACTAATTATAATTGATGAAACCAAATAGAATTGCTTTAGATAATAGAGATACAACTACTTTTAGTCATGTTTTCAATTAAATTTAGTCTCGCGCGGCCAGACGTGCGCAGGTGGGAAGTAGGTTTGGCCACGCAAGATTAGGCTGGGTTTAGCTATAAATTATAATTCCTTCTATAATAAACGTATACGGCTCCTTCTTTACGGACACTGGGAAGCTTTAAAGGTTATAAGGTAAGTTAATGTATACCAAAACATATAGATGTTTTGAAGGTCAGTAAACATTTATAAGATGGGAAGTACGCATACCCGCGCACTTTTTTATAGTCTCTATACATATATATGCGAGATATATAATAGCTATTCTCTACTTTTTAGTCTTTATCGAATTGCATGTGCAGACCTATAATTAATTGTTTTCATGCCGCAAAATGAACACAGCAGGGTTAAGCAATTGTTCAGTCTTTCCATATGGTTCTATTTATTAGTTTTTATATAGCAACTCACATATTCGTTATTACTCAATTAATTATGATGAATTAATAATTAGGTCTTACATTCATTAATACAGAATTATTGTAACATAGCCATGAGTTCTATGTCAGTTGGTCACTATAGTTATATACAGTAAGTACACTGTATAACCGTTGATGCTAATTTTCACCTTCATAGCCTCCAGCTAGTCATGTACCAGATCCAACTATACAGATTGAATGACAATAGGAAAACTGTAATAGAGCAAGTTGTTTTCCAAAACTTGCCCAATCAACTGTTCAAAGAATACTACTAACTACTATGGTATTAACATTTTATATAGCTAGCATTATTGAGCTGATAATAATTTTAATTTTATTCTTAGACAAAATTAAATAAGATCCTAGCTGGACCATATATCTGTTACATATGCTATAGTCTTTGGTCCCTTTTTCTTTGATAATTATTGCAAACTCTGTCTTGGCACCACATATATTACATCCTGTAAAATGCCACACCCTATTCATGATTATTGCTGACCATGCAAATTACTTTTATTAACAAGAGATCTATATACTAATAGCCCTTCCTGTTTGTTGTTCACTCATACGGTTGGATCTGACTAATGAGACTATATTTATTAGACTAAAAATAAATTTGATTGATTAAAAATTGATATGTCAATCGTTTAGGGTGTTGTTAATATGATGTATATAGTTAGATAGCTACTTTGGAATTGTTCTGAGTTGTTATTATACATCATGATGAAATCATTAATTGAATTGAATAATTGAATTTTGCATGCATTTGGAAAAATCTGCTGAGCCATGTACTTGTTTAAGATGTTATCATAACAGAAGTACGCCTTACATTTGCTAATAACAGTGACAATCCATGTAGTCCAATTTAGCTTGATTTTATGGCAAGTTAATAAGTAAACCTTAAAGTATGATTACTAATTATAAGAAATATTGAAATATTACAATGTTTGAACAAACACTATTATCTTTGTAGTTTATTACCCAATAATTGAAACAATAAGCAAGAGATGAATCCTATATATACTTCAACTGAACTAAACTGAGTAGTTCAGTTGAAATAGTATCTACTCATGGCTTCAATTGAAGCCATTAGCAAGAGATTAATTTTTGGTTTCTATTTGGCTTCATACATATTGAGTTAGACTAGTTTGTATGGGCTATATGGTAACAAAGACTTCAGTTAAAATGACAAATGCTCTTTTTAGTGTATAATATATATTAAATGCACTAGTATAAATATACATTAATTTTAATGAATACATGCAATCAAATATATATATATAAATGTATACATACATACATGCATGCATATATATATATATATTATATATATATATATATATATATATATATATATACACACACACACACACACATAATTATATGTACATATATCTTGCAGCAAATTTGACTATGATTGGTTACCAAGAAAGGAATTACTCTAGTTATGACTGTGGGTCTTGTCCCTCTGTTCATATGTTTAATTGAATTGTTTCCCTATGGATTTGATATTGTTAATCAAATTGATAGTAACATTAATGTATCATGTTTGTATATATTATATACAACTGTAGTTCCTTTAAATTTCATACTTCCTATTTCGTATATAAATAATTATTTTTTTGGCATATATACATTGCAAGCACATCTATTTATTTATCTGAAAAATTAAAATTGAGATTACTCTAATGTTAGCAGACTTTCCAAATTTTGACCGCATTTGCATATTTTTAGTTGAACAGCTAACAATTTGCTTTATATACTTACATCTTTTCATATAGTCTTATTAAGGTGCTTATAACAAATCCATTTCCAGGTCATGATTGACATTTTATAATCATTGGTAGATAAAAATGGCAATCAATGTCCTCCTGTTTTGTCAAAAAATCATGAATGAGAAGGTATTTGGTGCAATTGACCTCTTTGATTCACCTCTAAGGTTATCTTGTGTGGACCTACACACAGTGAATGTTTAGAGGAACTACAGTAGCTAAGTTTATTTTAGTATATGCAAGCTTGTGTAGTAGTAGTGGGAGATACTCAGTTGAATACATAAACTGCTTTATGATTGTAATTTTCTAAAGCTAATCACATGCATTCATAAGATATCATGGGAATTAGAATAAATATACTGTTGGTTTAAAACAATATGAGTGCTATGAACACACAAACACAACAATTTATAGGACCACCTATCATACTAGTTAATAAATATTATGTAGTAAATATTTAGTGAATTAATTATCGATCTTTTTTATTATAGTCATGGTCAAGATGCTGGATTTATTTTACCACCATGTTTGACAATTGTGACCTACCTATTACTTCTGGTCTGTTTCTATTTGGATCTGTTTTTTAAGAGCTATAAGGTTTTTATAGTGTCAGCAGTATCCTTAATTTAATTTGATTCTAACCAGTTGATGTTTTTATACCTTAATAATATTGTACAGTTACATGTTGTGGGTTCACTGTTTTTTTTAGCAGTTGGTGCAAGCCTAAGTTATGCCACATCTTCTGTAATGAGTCAAATGATGGGATTTGGAATTGGTGGATTAATGCTTTGTGGAGTAAGGATTTTTGTTATAATTATAACATGTATAATTTTTCATATATTACTTAATAGGTAGTTGGTCTTAGTCTTTGGCCTTTAACTTACTCCATTAAAGATTTATCACTTGGCATGAGAAAATCATATCGATTAATTGCAGTTTATGTGATGATATCAGTGAGTGTTGTTAGCTATCTGATCTATATCGTTGGAGTTATCACTTTTACAGTTGGAATGTAAGACTTACTAAACATGTAGAATGTCCAGTTATTTTTTACATTATAGGATTAAAAATTTAAATCATCATAATGAATACCCTGATCAATATAACGACCCTGCAGAAACTTCATTTATCTTGTACCTTTTTATATAATAGTTGCTGCCTTTCCAGTTCTTGTAGCCTCTACATTGATTTACCATAACTGGGAGAGGAAGCATCATTTGTAGGCTATCTTGTATCCTTATGTAACTAAAGTTCAATTTCTATAAATATCTATTAGTCCCTTAAATTAAGTATGTAAATTATTAGATAACACCAGTTAGTTTGTCTTCTCTTGGTTACTATCGGTTATTGCTTGGTTGGTACTTCTATTTTGCTTAACTACTCCAACCCTGATATCATAAAAAAACAACCTCTATATGCTGGAAGAGCAATTGTTCTGAGTGGGTTATCAGCTATGACATTACCTGTAGTAAGTGCTAGTTGTTAATATGTATACATGTGATATAATTGTATTTTATAGCTTTTTATTCTCTTACTTTGGGGTATCTTTTTGTCAAATATCCAATATAACAGAAGAGAATAGTATTAACCAAAGGCTTGGACAAGAGAATCGCAAAAGTACGAAGACAGAACATGACAAACTCTGGGTTGATAAAGAACTTATTAAAGCTGAATAAACATTTGCTTTTTTGATAACATTTTTTTTGTAGATTTAGACCCATCTTAATTAAGTATTGTCAGTGTTTTCCAAGCCATGTCTTAGATAGGACAATTTGCTAAAAGTTTGTTATATTTGTATAAAATTTGCATACATACTATTAATTATGCCTTTTTTTTTTCAAATTTCAATGCTAATTTTGAATGCTAATAATTTAGTGATTAAAATACCTTTGAAAATATTAGTCTAGCTCAGTATACCATTGGGTGATGGTACAAGTCAAATCATATCATTACTACTGCATGACTGCTGAGGTTTCAAATTTGGAGGTTTATAATATATTATAAAATATTTTTATAGTTCCCTTAGGACTACAGTGTGTCTTCATAACCAAGCTATTGGTTATACATATGTTGTAATTTGTTTATTAACAAAATAACATTACAAAACTTAATTAACTTGATTGTTTACATGATAACAAGTTGAGACATGTGAGAAAGTTAACTAAAGATCGATACAACTATCACAATCTCTTCGAAAGGGTAAATGAATCTATACCAAATTTACATGTCTGCATTTTGTATATACACATTATTATAACTATGATAATTAATTTCTAAGATTTTCACAACTCTATACTATTTTCTTCTGCTAATGTTTTTCAATGAGTCTATATTATATAGCTTATTTTATATATTTTTTATTAAAATCTAAACAACAATTTTAAAAATAGCCTCTTAACATTCTGAGGCTTTTCATGCATGCCATAGTGTGGGGCACACCCTATAGTTTTAGCGTCACCGCCCACTTTCAAAGGATTGAAAGTGGTCGAAGGACGCATCAGACTATTCGCGATTGTGAGTCGGTTCGTTCATTTTTATTCATTCTCAGCATTAAAAGGTAAGGTATATTTTTAAGTCCTTATATAATTTTATGATATCATTTAGTCTATAATGGTGACCAAGAAAGGGCTGGCTATATTTATGAGTGTGGGCTTGTCCCTCTGTTGATATGTTTTTGTTGTCTTGTTTTCCCTTTGGATTTTTGCAAATTATTTATTTGGGCAATGAGTAAGTGGACTATGTATGCACATACTTTGTTTAGTATATCTCTATAGATAATACTTGATTGCTTTGATTCCTTGTATGAATGGAGCTTCTTTAGCATTCAATGGAATGTAGCAAAACTCTCACTAGACACTTCAACAGCTATATATATCATTGCTAATTTTAAAGCAATGTACCCTGCAAATATCACATTATGCTGAATGGCTTGTAAACCTTAGGTGTATAATATAAATACTAGTGTATACTAGTTTATTGACTATAATTAATTAATGACAATAATTAATAAGGAACTTTTATCCACACAAACAAGTTGATTTTTAAAAATGAGTCTATATCATTACTACTGTGTCCTATGCTCAGTACATTGATGTAAAAACTTCCTACCTATATTCATTTCTCTCTTCATATAGTCATAGTGTCATTAGTCTAAAACAATAACTTGAAAGTATGTTTATCATCAGTCACTATAATTTTTATGTTAACTATATTTATTACTATTAGGGATTATAATTATTACAATCACTTTGGGAAATAGTTGATCTGTTAACAATATTTTACACATCATTATGTAGATCTATAGTATTATGCTTCTCTTTATGGAAAAACAGCACATACCTCAATAATTATTATATAAAGATATAAATATTATATATATATATATATATATATATATATATATATATATACATATACATGAATTAATGAGATTCATAAGTACTATCAGTTGTTCACCACAAGAGCATGATATATACTATATATTGTGTGTGTGTTCCAAATAAGGGACTATTTTCATGAAAACATTTGGACTACTATTAAAACATCTGAGAAAAGAGTTTTGTATACATACAGTTGCATGTAGTTGTTTATATGCACAACTGTTCTGTATGTATACAAAAACTGTTCTTTGAGACGTTTTATCAATGTTTTTTTTTCACAATCAGATCACGAATGTTTTGCAGAAGTGGTCCCTTATTGCAAATCAGTTCATATATATATAACTGTAGTAGGTTGAAAAAACTTTTAAAATGAATACTATAAAATGAATGCTATAACTGTAGTACTCTGTAGTCAAAATCAAATCAAAATTTTTGATTTAACTTTTATCATTACCGTTGGAATTAGTTGCTGGATAGATCACACTATGAGACACATACATGATATATATATATTATATGTTTATATATAAATATATATATAATTATCTATAATTGTGTGCTGTTTTTTTCCATAAAGAGAAGCATAACAAATGAATACTATAGATCTTGATGATGATGTGTAAAGTAGTTCTTAACAGATCAACTATTTCCCAAAGTGATTGTAATATAATCCCTAACCGTAACAAATATAGTTAGATATAGTGACTCATGACAAACATACTTTCAAGTTATTGTTTCAGACTAATGACAGTATGACTATGAATACAGAAACTGATATAAGTAGGAAGTGTTTACACCAATAAAATTAAAGTATTGTGATCAAAGTTTAAAGAAAAAACTTCGAATGAAATTTATAACCTCCTTTGCAACAAGTTGCAGGATAAATCAGACTATGAAACAATATTCTCACTATTGTAGAAATGAAGTTAACTTGCCAGAAACCTAAAACTCACCCAGATATGCATAGTCTCTTGGCTAAGCCAAGCAAGTTCAGTAACAGCTTGATATACATATCAGTAAACAATTAAATTATAATCTACATTGCTATATACTACTAGCTACAGCATACAAGAAGTTTGAGGTATATTGTATATGAGTGGTGGTGTACTTATATATCTTATTGATTTAATTGAATATTATAAATATGTTTAAATATGTTGATAAAGCATTATTTATATAATTAAATTATCTTTATTATAGTAAGGGACTCAGCAGTGCAGTACTCATACCACCATGTTTGACAGTTGTCACATACCTCGTACTTTTGGGTTGCTTCTATCTGGAGTGGATACTATCAATGCACAATATCAATAAATATAAGACTATGACAACGTTAGCTGTTATCCTTTAATATATTGACATTCCCTTTATATAAAGATATACTGTTTACCTTAATGAAATGTAATATATATAGTTTTTTATTGTAGGTTTGTTGTTTCATTTGACAGTTGGTGCTAGTCTGTTTGAAGCACTATATTTTGTTGTATTTTACCAAATTAAGCCTCCTTTGATGGTAGCATTGACATGTGGACTAGGGCCATTGATGCTTTGTGGGTATGAAAATATTTAAATTTGGTACATTATTTTTGAATTTTAAACAGGCTATTGGTCTTAGTCTTTGGCCTTTAGTTCAATCCAAAGAAGACTCCTTCAACATATCTGTCTATAAAGTTATAAGGAGTTAGATGAGATCTATCTCACTGAGGAGAATTGCCCTGTATCAATAGCACTAGTTGGTGTTATTGTTTATCTGATCTTTCTTAGTGGAGCAGTCATTTTACAATTGGAATGTAAAGTTCATTGTAGTAATTATATTCACTTTCATTATATATACATATACATAATACATATACATATATATATATATATATATATATATAATATATATATATATATATATATATATATATATATATATATATATATATATATAACTATATATATATACATATATGTAATATAATATATATATATATATATCTTATAGATTGAAGTCTACAGATGGCTCTGGAACATTTATTCATCGATATCGTTCCTTTTTTATTGTGCCGGTGTATGTAATAGTTGGTTCTTTTCCAGTTTTTTGTAGTTTCTAAAGTGCTATATAATACCTGGAAACCAAAACTCCAGGCTATTTTGTATCTCTATTCACTTTTACCATAATTACATTAATCATAATTGCATAAATTGTCTCCTAATTAATAGTATTATATAGATATTACCAACAAGTTGCCTTCTTTCAGTTGCCATTGGTTTTGGCTTGTATGAGCATGCTTTCATACAGCAGTTCATTTGCCGTGATGAAGATATTAAACAACAGCCATTATGTGCTGGATCAGCCACTACACTTACTGGCATTGTAATAATGATGTTATTTATTGTAAGTACTCTTCTCTATAATAATATATGTATTATTCATACAATTTCTGTTAATTAGCTCATTGTTTCTTCTTCTATGGAGCCATCTTTTCTTGTATGAAATTATAACAGAAGGAGACATGTAAGTGAGACATCTGATCCAGGGGGAATGGGACTACAAGTTAGAGTTAGGAATGACACTCAACAGGCTCAGCCTGAAGATGATGATGTCATGCTACTTTAAAGACGAAGTTCTACAAACCATTGACTTAAATATATAGCACTTTAATTATATTATATATAAGGCTTTCTTAGAATAATAGTCCTATATTTTGCATCTTGGTGAGAGAAGTATCTTTTTAATATTTTGGGTCTACAATAACAATGCATTATTATATATATCAAATCATACAGCAAGCGAATACTGCAATTAAGTCATGAATTTAGTTATAAAAATACACAACCATTATTGTCTGCCCAATGATGAAGCCACGTATTTGACATGTTGTCTTATTATGTGCATAGATTATCTATTGTATTTCTTTGGCAGTTTATAGTTTCTTATGACTAGCTTATTTATATATTGTTAACTAAAATTTAGACAAAATTATAAAGAAAGTATTTGAAGCGTAAGTTCTGCGATTCCCTAAATGTGCACCATATGGACACACCTCCTAGCACCATTTTGCGATTTTGACGTGGTTCGTAGCTTTGATCAACACTCTCAGCATTAAAGGTAAAGTATATTGTAAGTGCTTATAATTTTGTAATATCATTTAGTCTATAATGGGACCAAGAAAGGACTGGCTATATTTATGAGTGTGGGACTTGTCCCTCTGCTGATATGTTTTTTGTTGTCTTGTTTCCTTTTGATTTCTTGCCAATTATTTATTTGACAACAAGTAAGTAGATTATACATGCATATATTTTGTTTAATGTATCTCTATAGATAGATACTTGATTGCTTAGTCCTTGTATGAATGAAGCTTATTTAACATTCAACTAGAACTATAGCAAAACTCTCATACTTAGACAATTGCAATAGAAACTATATATAATTATTGTTGCTAAATTTTAAAGCAGTGTACAGTTTGACCAAGTGATTTATTATACAATTATTATATTGTCATGGTGAATGGGTGATAACAATTAGGTGTATAACATTCAATAGTACAAATACATGATGTTATTGGATTGAAGAACTACCGAGTACC
This sequence comes from Gigantopelta aegis, assembly GCF_016097555.1. Classification (NCBI taxonomy): domain Eukaryota; kingdom Metazoa; phylum Mollusca; class Gastropoda; order Neomphalida; family Peltospiridae; genus Gigantopelta; species Gigantopelta aegis. The sequence continues at coordinate 23,621 of NW_024533256.1, forward strand.
TTTCCTACTATTATTATGACTAACATGACACTTATTATAGCTAACTATTAGGGTCTATATGGAATTTTTTTATATACATTTTTTTTTCTAAAAAAATGATTCTATATAATTATTTGTTTGGTTCATTGGTCAGCAATTCTATACTTTCTTTATCCATATAGTTAGTGTAATTATAATTAAACTAAGCTTGAAAGTAAGTTTGCATAAGGAAGTCATTATTTTCATTAATTATATTTATTATTATATGTATAGCAGGAGTTGAATTACAATCACTTTGGGAATTAGTTGATTTGTATAAAATTTTTCACATCAACACATGATGTAGGATTTATTTGCTATGCTCCTCTTTATTGAATTGGAAAAAACAGTACATATTATATCTGCAAAAACTGTATAATTATAGTTGATTTAACAAATGTTATTGTTACCAAATAGTAACATAATATGTTTTTGATTACTAATAAATCATTGAAGTGACTGTTTATATCAGTAACATTTGAACTACTAAGAATGATTTGATTTTATTCTTAAACAAATTAAGATGCTAGCTGACCCACAACTTGCTATGGATTCATGTGTACACATTGGACTTTGTGGATGTAACCAAATGATGTTTTATGAATGGTTAAAATAATCTTTTTATTTTAATGGTAATGTAGTCCAAACTTTCGTCATATTATTGACCTATAATTAATTTTTATCCTTGTTCTAAATATAAACAGTCAATTCAATCTCATAAATAGTGCATTAGTAACTTAAATAATATGAAGGTTATTTTTTCCTCAAATATGGCTCAATGATTATTATTTAAAATAACAGTACAAATGTGTTAAAATAAAAATAATTGCAATACACTTTTACAACCCCCTTGGGAATTGGTTATTTAATCAGACTATTAGACAATGACTCCTTCTATTTTTGAAATTATATAGTTATATTAACTTAACATCAACCCATACAACTGGCAAGTTAACATTAACTGAGCATATGCATGTGCATAGTCGCATGCCCAGGCTATGAAGTCTTCCACTAGAAATATATTATTAAACAATTAAATTATAATCTACATTGCTACATAACAGAATGATAACACTGGCTACAGCATACAAGAAATTTGCGGTATATTGTATATGAGAGAGTAGTGTACTTATATATCTTATTAATTTAATTGAATATTATAAATATGCTTAAAATATGTTGATAAAGCATTATTTATATAATTAAATTATCTTTATTATAGTAAGGGACTGAGTAGTGCAGTACTCATATGCATCGATCTCTCCAGTTCATCCAACTATTACTAAACACTTCCTTCCACATCATCAATCACTGAAGAGACTAATTTTCTCTTGTTTGTACAGTTGCAAATAGTTTCCCAGGACTCTCATAACATGGCTCAAGGACACTGAACTATTAGTATCATCAGGAGGAGTTGAAATCAATACTGGTACTACATAGCACTGTACATAGTTCTGATGTTTTTTCCAAATAATCAACTAACATGTATCGGATCAGATACTGTACTTGTTGGTGTATCTGTAATGGTGGTAATTGTAGTAAGTACTACACTACATTAATTTTATTGTTGTATATTAATTTTATTCTCAGTTTATCATTCTCCTTCTGTGTAGCTCTATCTTATGTTACATTCCAATATACCAGAAGGAAATAACCCAAGTTATAGGATGATAAACCAAGAGACCCTGCATAAAGTGGTAGAGATAACAACAATGATACACCATCTGCTGAGGATGAACCTCTTTTGATACTATAGAAATTCATAGAGGCTGAGGGTGGGGACGAAGGGGGCTATGCCCCCCCCAAACTTTTTACATAGAGTAACCCATTTTGCATGCAAAGCATTCATTACTTTGTAATACAAAGATGAATGAAGAAATATTTGGTGTATTTTAATTCTAAAATGTTTACTTTTGAAAGTGACAATATGTAGAGTAAATTACACAAGATCGGGCGGATCACTTTCGGCCGCCTCCCACAGGACAAACGTGCGAAAGAACGAACTTCTTTACCCTGCTACCATAAAGTATAATCCTTTACTTGTTTATTTTCTGATACCTTTGATAATTTCTTATCTTTACTGTGCGGAGCAACAAAGTTTATAAAAAATATTTCGGGCACATGCGTAGGCGGACAACAATAATGTCAATTCGTACGAGTGGCAAAACTCTTCTCACGATCAAGCAAACTGAGAAAGCTATGGCTGGCAGGATTGATTGATGACTGAACTACAACACCATAGCCAAACCATTTCTTTCAGCAAGGAGTTCACGTCTCCAAAGAGCAAAAGATCTGAATGGGTGTGGACATGAGTATTCGGACACACCTTCATCAGTGTAGCGTGCTCTCAACGTGGCTCAACGTGTTTGCACTTTGCTCTCAAATTGGCTATTGCTCTCATTATTGCTCTCATTCTCACCTTTAACTTTGCTCTCAACGTCATTGTGGTCTTTACTCTCAACGTGTTCACTCTCATTGTGGCATTTGCTCTCAACGTGGTTGTTGCTCTCATTGTGGCCTTTGCTAGCCTTTGCTGTCAACGTGGTCTCTTACGTGGTCACTCTCTAAAGCTATGGCTGAAGGTTATACATTAACAGGTATGTTTAACTTACTAGTGTTTATGTTACTATTAATTATTATCTAGATACTAGTAGCATTCATAGTCTCACTCATGCTAAAGTTACTTCTTCATCAACAAGTATGTTAACTTGTCAATGTTTGTGTTATTATAATTATTTTATCTAGTCGTAAAGGACAAAACACTCCCTTATGTGAACGTATATTTTGCTCAACATCTATTATTCCATTGTCTTCTACTCGGCCTACAAAATATAGGACTTGGACATTAAGCGATTTAGAATTTGCATGCAGTGCTGTTAAAGATGGCATATCTATTAGACAAGCAGCAGAGGAGTACCAAATACCCAAATCTACGCTACAAGATCACGTGTCCGGAAAGGTAATAAGTGGTAGTAAAAGTGGTCAAAGGTATTTGACAGAAAGTGAAGAAGAAGAGTTGCTATCCTTTATTTTGGAAACAGCAAAGATTGGATTCCCACGAACAAGAAAGGAAGTCTTGTCATTAGTTCAAATTGCAGTTAACCAAAAAGGCAAAAATGTAACAGTGTCCAGTGGGTGGTGGGAAGGTTTAAGAAGCGGCATTCCGAAATTTCACTTCGGACCACTGAGCAACTTGCCAATAATCGTGCAGCAGCATGCACTCTTGATGTATTAAGTAATTACTTTGATTTACTAGAGCAGACAGTTCTGGATAATGACCTTGTTTCAAAACCTAATCAGATATTTAATTGCGACGAAACGGGAATGCCTCTCAATCCAAAGTTTCCAAAGGGCATAGTGGCTAAAGGTATCAAACATCCGAGAGCAGTAACAACGGGAAATAAAACCCAGATGACTGTCCTTGCTTGTTGTAATGCTGCTGGATATTGTTTGCCACCTTTTGTGCTGTTTGACAGGAAATGTCTTAGACCAGCAATGTGTGATGGTGAGGTCCCTGGGACTATGTATGGTCTCTCAGATTCAGGGTGGATAACTAGTGAATTATTTGATTTATGGTTTGTACATCACTTTTTGCCTCATGCTCCTGCTGCTCGTCCTCTACTCCTATTACTAGATGGCCACTCATCACATTACAATCCTTCAGTTATCAGTAAAGCTGCTGAGGAGAAAGTGATAATTTTCTGTCTACCACCTCATTCATCACATGAAACACAACCACTAGATAAGGGCCCATTTGGTCCATTAAAAACCTCTTGGAAAGAAGTGTGTCGGAAGTTTTTGGCTGACAATCCTGGGAAGGTTGTTAGCAGGTTCACGTTTTCCAAATTGTTTGGTGAAGCATGGATGCATTCAATGACTTTAAAAAATATTCAGGCTGGTTTCAAGTGTACAGGATTTATCCCTTGAAGAGGGATATGATTGTTCCACTGGTGAAAGATACAACCACCAGTACTCTTGCACAGCGCACTGGGTTGAAGTTTATACCACTGTATAGCACTGTGCGGCAACAACGCAGATCTGCTGTTTTTCTGAATTCACACAGGAAAAGAGTTACGTTTTCAGAGAAGATTTGAAGAAGGTTATGATATAGATTCTGATAATCGTTACAATTCATGGAAAGAAATGCATCAGTCATCTAATGATGTTAATCCAGAGGCCAATCTAGGTTCTCCTTTGTCACATGATATCACACTTGTTACAGTGATATGGCTACACATTCATTGGTTCCTGCATTTAATCCTTACATGTATCCATCCTGCACTCCGATACATTTCAAGTAGTGGTACCTGTATTCAATTGTCAGTCTCAAAAGAGTATTTGCAATGACTATACTATGCTTCCATTTCTCTATGTTCCTCCAAAACAATTTGAACACCCTGCCAATCTCCAACGATCGTCTACTCTTTCAAAGTCATAAATGAAGAAAGACCTGTACCCTTTTGTAAGCTTCCAGTTATACCACCAAAACATAGTGGAAAAGTTTTGACTAGTGAAGAGAATCTCAGAGCTATAGAAGAAAAGGAAAGGAAGAAGCAGGAAGAACTGAGAAAAAGGATGAACGAAAGGAGAAGAGAAGTAAGATTGTTGATATCCCAATACATGTAATCGCATTTATATCTCATTAGATCAAGCCAGGATTAAAAAATTGAATAAACGTAAGAAAAAGGACCTTTTGTGTTAGTATTATTAATAATAGGAAGTGCACCCCTTGAAAAGTCTTCAACATGTAGAAGAGGTTCTCAATTGCATTCTAGCTTTGATGATGGTAAGCATTGTGAGTGTCAAGTAACACCATACAACATGCACTGGTACATGTAGCTTGCTTCTTCCTATCTTTGGAGATAATCAATCACTGGAAACATTTCTAATGAAGGTACCGTAAATCAGGAGAATTTCGTCATTACGTAATTTTTTTGTACTTGTGATGATGTACAAAAATTATTTAAGCAAATATTAATTTATGCGCATGTGCAATATGGTGGAACAATGGAATATACGAAAATAAATCAAAGAAAAAATTTAATACGTGAATATTTTTCAACATGAAATATTCCAGATTTACGGTATTATATAAATAATCATGTACTGGAAATTGCACTTGTAGGTTTTTACCACTCTACTTTTTTCTGATATATTTACCACTACTCTCACATGTGCTGAAGCTGTTGCCGAACCTTCTTCTTTAACAGGTACAATATATTAACTTGTCAGTGTTTCTGTCACAAATTGGTATTACTATCTAGGCACTGATAGCACTCGTAGTCTCACACGTCCTAAAGCTACTGCTGAACCTTCATCAACAGGTATGTTAACTTGTCAGTGCTTCTGTCACAAATTGGTATTACTATCTAGGCACTTATAGCACTCGTAGTCTCACTCGTGCTAAAGCTACAGCTTCAACAACAGGTATGTTAAGTTGTCAGTGTTCCTGTCACAAATTGGTATTACTATCTAGGCACTAATAGCACTCGTAGTCTCACACGTGCTAAAGCTACTGCTGAACCTTCATCAACAGGTATGTTAACTTGTCAGTGTTTCTGTCACAAATTGTTATTACTATCTAGGCACTAATAGCACTCGTAGTCTCACACGTGCTAAAGCTACTGCTGAACCTTCATCAGCAGTATGTTAACTTGTCAGTGTTTCTGTCACAAATTGGTATTACTATCTAGGCACTAATAGCACTCGTAGTCTCACATGTGCTAAAGCTACTGCTTCAACAACAGGTATGTTAAGTTGTTAGTGTTCCTGTCACAAATTGGTATTACTATCTAGGCACTGATAGCACTTGTAGTCTCACACGTGCTAAAGCTACTGCTGAACCTTCATCAACAGGTATGTTAACTTGTCAGTGTTTCTGTCACAAATTGGTATTACTATCTAGGCACTAATAGCACTCGTAGTCTCACTCGTGCTAAAGCTACAGCTTCAACAACAGGTATGTTAAGTTGTCAGTGTTCCTGTCACAAATTGGTATTACTATCTAGGCACTTATAGCACTCGTAGTCTCACTCGTGCTAAAGCTACAGCTTCAACAACAGGTATGTTAAGTTGTCAGTGTTCCTGTCACAAATTGGTATTACTATCTAGGCACTTATAGCACTCGTAGTCTCACTCGTGCTAAAGCTACAGCTTCAACAACAGGTATGTTAAGTTGTCAGTGTTCCTGTCACAAATTGGTATTACTATCTAGGCACTAATAGCACTCGTAGTCTCACCCGTGCTAAAGCTACAGCTTCAACAACAGGTATGTTAAGTTGTCAGTGTTCCTGTCACAAGTTGGTATTACTATCTAGGCACTAATAGCACTTGTAGTCTCACACGTGCTAAAGCTACTGCTGAACCTTCATCAACGGTATGTTAACTTGTCAGTGTTTTTGTCACAAATTGCTATTACTATCTAGGCACTTATGGCACTTGTACTCTTAAAGCTACATCTAAGGAAATGAAGAAAAGTGTTAGAGGTGAAATGAATTTTATTGGCCAGTTATCATTAATAGTTTCTATTCTAGTTAGTAATTGCCTACATAAAACTTGTGCTCATCCAAGGGCAACCACTTGGGTGAATTGTTCGAATTGCCTGCAGTGGTACCATTGCAGTTGTGTCAATGTATTATACACTGTTGCCAAGAGAAAAGACTTTAATTATGTTTGTGAAAACTGTTAATTTTTGTATTAATGGTTTTTGACTGCAGTCTCAAATGACAAGCATTGCATTCAACTTGCATACATCACTGAGATACACCATCTCTAACACCACAGCGCACTGCATGCAAACTCTAATTATTTGATGTCTAAAGTTCTACATTTCAAAAGCCATTAGAAGACAGTTGTGTCCATTACGACTATAAACGTACCAGTTGAATAATTATAGAGCTAGACCATCATTGATGAAGGTGTGTCCGAATACTCATGTCCACACCCATTCAGATCTTTTGCTCTTTGGAGACGTGAACTCCTTGCTGAAAGAAATGGTTTGGCTATGGTGTTTGTAGTTCAGTCATCAATCAATCCTGCCAGCCATAGCTTTTCTCAGTTTGCTTGATCGTGAGAAAAGTTTTGCCACTCGTACGAATTGACATTATTGTTGTCCGCCTACGCATGTGCCCGAAATATTTTTTATAAACTTTGTTGCTCCGCACAGTAAAGATAAGAAATTATCAAAGGTATCAGAATAAACAAGTAAAGGATTATACTTTATGGTAGCAGGGTAAAAGAGTTCGTTCTTTCGCACGTTTGTCCTGTGGGAGGCGGCCGAAAGTGATCCGCCCGATCTTGTGTAATTTACTCTACAAATATGCCCTCCCAACTTTTTTGAGCTTCGCCTATGAATTCAACTTTCCCTTCCGCCCCTTTTTGATAACTACACTACGTAATAGTAGCTCCACCTTTAGTTATAGACATTTCCTTGTTTACTTTGATACTGTCAGCAGATTCCTTTGTTTTCACATTCTTTTCATATGTTCTTCTAAAGGTAAGCTGCTGTATATATACAATACTTCACTTTCGAATGAGAACTATAATAGAGATAAAACCTACTGTTTATATTACATATATTATATATAAATATATTTGACAATTTTTTTCATACTTAGTATAAATTCTTATTCATATATTGTTAGAGTGAACATTTATGTGTAAGATGGCGACCAAGAAGTACGGCTATATTCATGACCTTCGGTCTTGTTCCTCTACTGCTGCTGTGTTTTGTAGCCTTGTTTCTTTATGGATTTCTCATTTGTTAAAAAGTTTGACTGGGAGTGAGTCCTCTATCAAATAATTGATATACTCTTGAAGTATTAATTTTGAATATTATGTAAATATACATAATAGTATGATCATTGGTAATCTCAAGTTCTCAACATATAGATTGTAATGTTTTAAAAGATTTCTTAATTATTATCAGGCACATGGTAGCAGTGCCTATGTAGGGATAGCCTGGATTGTCCACTGAAAAGTGTATTGGCAGAAAATAATGAATATCTCATTAAAAATGATAAAATCTTTCATTTCTTTGTAGTATATTTCTTTCTATTAATTTTGATTCAGTTATAGGTTAAAACAACGTTTTTAAGCATCACAGAAGGCAACATTTCTAATTATCATGTTGGAGTTGTTCTTCTTTTCTTCTCCTCTACCTCTGCTACTTCATGATAACTATAACAATTTGGACAGCAAATTCAAAGAGATGTCACGCTAAACTACAAAATGAGGCCTTTTATATTTTGAGTGCTTCAGAAACAAAACTAATGATTTAAGTAGTTTAATATCGAGAGCTACTCTTACAACAGTAGCTGTTAATATTAAACTGGTTTTACTAACTTGAGAAGCCATTTCTTATGAATAATTAATATTAACAGAAAGAATGGCTATTTCATTGTGTAGGCAACATGTCTCTCCTACTTCTGGCATTAAGTAAAGAGTATTTATTGCCTGCTTTGATATTCAGCTTAAAGAATATTCAGGATTAATATTGTGATGATATTGATAAGTTAATGACTGTAAGACTAGACACGATGCTGTGAATTAAGTGTCTCTTGTTGTCATTATAGATATATTCCAAGTTCCAGCTATTTTTCTGCTATCTTTTATTTATTTAATCATTAATTATAATAATATTTTCATCCAATATATAAGATATTTACGAGCTTTTTAAACATGGAACCTCATTGTCTTCTAACACGCTACAACTTTTGATATTAACTATCAAAATACTTACATTTAAAACTAAAACAAACAAGGAAAAAGGTATTTCTAAAAAATGAAGTAAATATAAGGATGGTTAGTATCATTCCATACAAAGAATGTAACAAGATAGTAAGAATGGCAATGCGTTATCTCTACATAATAGCACAGCAGGTGGCACAAACAATTAAGGATAGTTAACAACTCCTAAATTTTTTAGAGTAGCAACTATTTTATTTACAAATCCAATAGTACTTGATAAGGTAAAATACTTGCTTCCTTAATATTCTGTAACTGTTGCCTTAGTAACAGCATTCCTTTAAAGTTTCTATGTTATCACAAAGCTGAAACTAGTCTAATACAACATGAAACTAGAAATCATAAAATAATTTTTGTTGATTTGTTGCCCAATAATTGAAACCATAAGCAAAAGATAGATACTATTTCAATTGAACTAACTAACTGACTTAATTGTTTTTTCAAGTGTATGCATATATAAAGAGCTAGACCTAATGAAAGTTATTAGAAAAAATCAACTATAAAATAAGTTACATGACTGCTATATATCTGGATAGCTAAGAGCAACTGATAATAACATATACTTATGATAATATTATCAAACGTCATTTTGATTTTGAATATATGGTTGAATCCTATATATCTTTTCAGTGCTAGTGAGAGCAGTTTTTCATTTTCATACCACCATGTCTAGTGATTGTGTTATATGTCCTGTTTTTCTGGGTTGTTTTTATCTGGATTTGTTGTACAAGAACAATAAATCTTTAATAATATCAGCAGTATCCTCATCAAATTTTATAAATGTATGATATTTAGATTTTAATATTTTACCTTAAATGAATACTGTAGTTACATATCATAGGTCTATTGTTTCATATGGCTGTTGGTGCTAGTCTAGTTTACGCCATAGACTTTGATGAATATGATTCTATCAAGCAGTTTCGTATTGCAGGACCAGTAATCACACGTGGACTTGGTTTAATTGTACTTTGTGGGTAAGAAACACTATATATAATAAATATATCATTTAACTTGTAATATATAGGCTATTGGTTTTAGTTTGTGGCCACTCACATTGTCAAGAGAATACTCATTCAATACAGTTGGCTGTGATGCCGAAATGAAAAAAATAATTGATTTTTAAAAATCAAATCGAATTGTTGGCATTGTACCACAGTAGTATTTGGTGTTGTTGGCTACTTTGGTTTACATCAGTGGAGTCATTACTTTTTACGGTTGAATTGTGAGACTTAATTATTTTAAAATTGATATAACTATATCTTTGCTGTTCATAATACAATTATCATACATTATTATTATGTCTTCTTATCTTTGTAGGGTTGAGGAATATGTTAACTCTCCTAAGTATATTCGTTTTACCTTGTTGCCTTTGTATACAACAGTTGGTGTCTTTCCAGTCCTTATAGCTTCCACATTGATATACAATATCTGGGAGAAGAAGCAGCAGGCTATCTTGTATCCAACACATGTACAATTCATCACATGTAGTATAATAGTTGACCTCCTTAACTAAAAACATTAGATAACACCAACAAGTTTGTCTTCTATCAGTTGCAATTGGTTTTTTGCCTATTGAATCATGCTACTATGCAGAAATATACCTGCAGTTCTGATTATTTTTGATGATGTGAAGACACTATGTAATGGATCAGTCACTATACTAGCTGGTTTATCATTAATGATGTTGGTCATTGTAAGTATGCTATGATTTCAAATATATGCAGACATTAATTAACAATATAAAATTGATTGGTTGATTTAACTAATATATAGCTTTACAGGTTCCATGTACATAACAAATTATTTATGCAAAAAAAAGTAAACATATACTCATTCAATTACTAATATAAAATAAATCTAATTATGGTATTTGTCTAATTGCTAGAACTATCATAGTTATGACATTCTTACACCATATAAATAAGATTTTGTTATAGTCTATGGCTGTTACTATAATATACATATATATATATATAAGATTAATTCATAGACTTCATAAATATGCTGTAAAAATTTAATTAATTTTTAGTGTTTATATAGCTACATAAACTGTTAGTGTCAGGGTATTTAGTGTATCAAAGTAGTGTTATATTTACTTTTGTATATTCAACCTGTATAATCATATATTAGTTATATCAACCTGTATATAATCATATATTAGTTATATCAACCTGTATAATCTATATTAGTTATAACAACCTGTATAATCATATATTAGTTATAACAACCTGTATAATCATATATTAGTTATATCAACCTGTATATCATATATTAGTTATATCAACCTGTATATATCATATATTAGTTATATCAACCTGTATAATCATATATTAGTTATAACAACCTGTATAATCATATATTAGGTTATATCAACCTGTATATATCCTCATATATTAGGGTAGTTATATCAACCTGTATAATCATATATTAGTTTATATCAACCTGTATATAATCATATATTAGTTATATCAACCTGTATAATCATATATTAGTTATATCAACCTGTATAATCATATATTAGTTATATCAACCTGTATATAATCATATATTAGTTATATCACCTGTATAATCATATATTAGTTATATCAACCTGTATATAATCATATATTAGTTATATCAACCTGTATAATCATATATTAGTTATATCAACCTGTATATAATCATATATTAGTTATATCAACCTGTATAATCATATATTAGTTATAAAACCTGTATAATCATATATTAGTTATATCAACCTGTATATTATCATATATTAGATATATCAACCTGTATATAATCATATATTAGTTTATATCAACCTGTAAATAATCATATATTAGTTATATCAACCTGTATATAATCATATATTAGTTATATCAACCTGTATAATCATGTATTAGTTATGTCAATTTATTAATTTTACAAGAATTAATGTTACTTTTGTAGAAATACCTACAATGTTCATGTTAATTAATAGATTAAAACAACCATTTATTTTATCATTGTTAATATTAAAATATAATTTTCTTCTCAGCTTGTTCTTCTCCTTCTATGAGCCATCTTTTTCCTCTTGGAAATGCACACATGACAGTTGATCTTCAGACTAATGAAGATGAGATGGTGAATCATGTGAGTGATCCGACCCATGTTTGAAAATGTGCCCATTTGATGATGACGATGAAAGGCCATCAATGATGTTGAACCTCTCTTGGTACCTTGAAATTTACCTTTGAACTTGTTACTGGAACATGTTTTTTATATGTACATTTTTTTATATTTTTTATAGATTGTTTTGTGTCAATTTGATAGTTATTGTAACAGAAATGTATTAGTATATATAAAATATGATGATAGATATATAAATAACCTGATAAAAAATATTTTCTCCTCTTTACTTTGTGAGCTAATATAAGATTACTAAATTACTCCTCTCAGTTATAAAGAGGATAGTATTGATAGAGACACTGAACACAATTTTTACAGTTACAAAGAGGAAGAGAAGTATATATGTATTAAATATGAACCTTATATAGAGGTGTCTGTGCTGATACTTAAGATTACCTTGTTGTCAATGATAATACACTGTCACTAGTACTACTGAAAATTGATTAATGAATGATGATGTGAGGAGTGATCCATGGCAAAATTAATCAATAGATGTTTTCTTATTTTATACTAAATTCCACCTATATATATATACCTCCACTCCATTTTGGTTGTTTTAACACTACCAATACTTCTCTTGGTATAAATGATCATGTGCTAAGCAGTTCATAAACAAAATATATAAAAAGACTCTATTAACATACTACAAGCAGCATTCCCTCAAGTCCACAATCATTCCTAATGCTATAGGCACATATTGAGATGTTTAGTACATGATTCTTCCTCCTTTGTGTGGTTATTAGTTCATATATTTAGTACACATTTTATTTGTTGTCACTTCATATTATTTAGCTAATATATAATATGATAGGATTACTCAATGAGATATAAATCAAACATTTGATGTCATATTTTACTTGAACAAAGATAAGTTTTTAAATGTTTAAGGGCAGAAATAAGATCTTTTTCACAAGATGCTTGGCTGACTACAATTGTGAGCGCAATCTGTATAATTGGATTGCAGTTGGGGAATGCTACTTTGTGGTGGTATATTATAGAATCTTTTTATATATTTTTTGTTAATGAACTATATATGTTGGAGGAATAATCAGACTTATAATTGATTGTGAGACTATTTAGAATAAATAGATTGATGGATTAAGGATGTCAGTAGCTAAATATTTGTGATTATGATTACCACTTACCATGACTATCATATGTTAGACAGAGTGGATCTCTTTAATGATTTTAAGTTTCATCTTGTTGCCTCTGTACCTATATGTAATAATGGGTACCATTCCAGTCCTTGTAATTACTACAGTAATTTACAAATTGGTCACGGGGAAAAAGACAGGAGCAGGCTATCTTGTATATTACATTTAAATTTCAATTACTGTTATAGCTCTTAGTTTATCTACATCTTAGATAACACCAACATGCTGTCTTCTCTTATTAGTTGTTGATGGATTTGTTTGTTCTTACATACCTCTATACAAACGTAGTACGTAGTTCTGATTTTTTCCAATGGATCAACTGACATGTACTGGATCAGATACTGTACTTTTTGATGTATCAGTAATGGTGGTAATTATATCGTAAGTACTACCCTATATTTATTTTTTTGTATATTAATTTATTCTCAGTTTTATCATTCTCCTTCTGTGTAGCTATCTTGGTGTTTTATTCCAATATGACAGAAGGAAAAAACCCAAGTTATGGGTGATGAACCAAGATGACAACAATATTTGTGCATACTGAGGATGAACCTTTTTTGATCCCATAGAAATTAAAGTTTCAAACTTTATTCTGTCCCTTTCTGATGACATTGTTTTGCAATTACGTAATTAGTCTCATGATCACATTCTATTATAATACATTATTTATCTTAATTGTACGTTGGAGCGCCTTATATAGTATTAATTTTCTATTGAAATACAACATTCTATTACTGGAATTCTACATATTGGCTTAAATTTAAAACTACAAGATCATTCCAGCAACTTTCTCAAACATTGCTATAGTCAGAAGTTGTTATTTTTGTAAGTGAACTAGTCTGGTGCTCGCCGCCTACCACGTTTGAATCGAAATAAGAGAAGCGGCAAGGCCACCTGTTTGTGTCCTATTTACAACTTGATCAGTAAATATGTATGTATATATCTTTTATCATCTTCAAATTTATTACTACAGATCTATATCAGGATATATATTCTATAGAGTGAGTATGTGTAAAATTGTGACCAAGAAAGACTGACTATATTCATGACCTTGGGTCTTGTTCCTTTACTGCTGCTTTGTTATACTGCCTTGCTTCTTTATGGATTTCTCATTGTTAAAAAGCTTGATCTTGAGTGAGTGTTCCATCAAAATAATTGATGTACTCTTGAAGTATATTTTTATATAAAATTATCATAGATAATCTCTTGTATTAATGTGGCCATATAATCTACTAGTAATGGACAGCATTCACAATTAATACATACATGTAGATTGTAATGTTTAACATTTCTTAATTAATAATGATATAGTTAATCCAATTATAGTAGCAAATATTCTATTGCAAATTCAGTGGTAGACTTGATATATACTATTCACTCACTGTTGCATGCCATAGAAACAGTATATATTCCTTTAAACTTTGACATACTTCATGATATATATATACTAGATAGTCATAATGTTTTGGACAATGTTCATAGATTTAATGAAATTATTGGAGAAATCTTATATCTATAAAAAAAATAAGTTATTTGAGTATTATTCATATAGTTAAGAGTGCATTGATGAATAGTAATTATGACACATACATCAAACTGATATATGAAACTTATTTATAACAATTTTATAAAATATATCATATTGATTAATTGATTGAATTCCTATATATTATGTTTGCAGTGCTAGTATCAGCAGTTTCATTTTTATACCACCATGTCTAATGATCGTGTTTTATGTCTTGTTTCTGGGTTGTTTTTTATCTGGATTTGTTATTCCATGAACAATAAATCTTTAATAATATCAGCAGTATCCTCATCAAATTTGTATAAATGTTTGATATTTAGATGTTAATATTTTACCTTAAATGAATACTGTAGTTACAAATTTTAGGTTTCTTGTTTATATGGCTGTTGGTTTCTAATCTAGTTTATGCCATAGATTTTGATGAATGGAACTTAATCTTTATCAAGCAGTTTCATATTGCAGGAGCAGTAATGACAAGTGGACTTGTTTAATTGTACTTTGTGTGGGGTAGAAAACACTATATATAATAAGTATATCATTTAACTTGTAATATATAGGCATGGTTTTAGTTTGTGGCCATTCACATTGTCAAGAGAAGACTCATTCAACACAGTTGGCTGTGATGTAAAAATTCGAAAATTAATAGCAAATTTTAAATCAAATCCAATAATTGGTTTGGGATCATTGTTAACTTTTGGTGTTGTTGCCTACTTGGTCTATTCAGTGGAGTCATTCACTTTTACAGTTGGATTGTGAGACTTAATTATTTTAAAATTGATAAAGCTATATGATCTCCATAGCTTACCATGCCACTGTAAAAATATTTCAGTTATTTTAATAACATAAACAATGTGTTAGTTTAACAGTTGAATTATTATGGAATGTAGAATTAAATGTCAAATTACTCACTATATAATTTGTTGGTATGATATACAAAGTAACAAATTATAGAGTCAGTAATTTACATGAATTTTGAATTCCTTCTGTTCCACCCAAAAATTTTTTGTAGTTAAAATAACATCATAATTTTCATAATGATTAATACAATTCCCACACATTTATATAATATCTTCTTATCTGTTAGAGTTGATGAACATTACAACAATCCTAGATTGTATTCCTTTGTTTTTGTGCCTTTGTATACAACAGTTGGTGTCCTTTCCAGTTCTTATAGTTTCTACATTGATATATAATATTTGGGAAAAGAAAGTAGCAGGCTATCTTGTATCCAAACACATGTAACAATTCATCACATGTAGTATAATAGTTGATTCCTTAATCTTTTAAAAAACAATTAGATAACACCAACAAGTTGTCTTCTATCAGTTGCAATTGGATTTTGCTTTTTGGATCATGCTATTTTACAGAAATATGAATGCACCTATTATTATTCTGGACAATCATTTTGTAATGGATCAATCATTATACTAGCTTGGTTTATCATTAATGATGATGTTGGTCATTGTAAGCAGTGCCATGATTTCAATGTTATATATGTAATATTAACATATAATTTTCTTCTCAGATTGTTCTCCTTCTGCAGGGCCATCTTTTTCTCTTTGCAAATACATACAGGACAGTTGATCAGACAGACGAGGTGAGATGGTGAATCTGCACATGACAGTTAACCAGACTGATGAGAACGAGATGGTGATTGATGTGAATATTGAAAAATGCACATGAATGGCTTTTGATGATGATGAAAGGCCATCAAGTGATGTCGAGTCTTATTGGTATCTTGAAATTGACCTTTGAACCCTGTTAAGTCAACATGTTTCTTTAAGCAAAACATTCCTATATTTTAATAGATGTCAATGTCAGTTTGAATATGAATCTGATAGTCTATTGATCAAATTTTGTATTGTAAAATGCTTGAAAGAAAGTCAGAAATTTGAATATTAATTGGAAACCCTGAAGTTATATTGGACTTACAAACCAATCTTAAGCCAATAAGAGTCTCATATCCTACAACATAAGCACTTATGCACAATCAACAATCTTTGAGCAGAGTATACTACACTAATGTTTGCTATTGCTGCCTAGGCATCAATACAAAAACACTGACCTTCAGAGATCTTTCAGTGCAGTCATTCATATCCAAAATAATACAAACTTCCTTGTAGCATTGTCAGTGGTGATGAGACATTAATTAGGCTTCTGCCAGCAGCACATTCAAATAAGGAATGCAAGGAATGCACATTAACTGCAGCAACACATACCGCGGTTTTAAGATCCACCTACAGAATGTGCTGCTGCACGAATGTGCTGCTAACTTCAACAGAGTACACAATGTTGTTGTAAGTTTCCGTATCTGCGTTCACCCTATATACAATGGTGTTGTAAGTTTTTCGTATCTGCAGTTCCACCCTATATACAATGTTGTTGTAAGTTTTCCGTATACAGCAACTGCAGCTCCACCCTATCAAAAATACTTGAAACCACAAATATTTAATAAGGCGTGGTTTTCTAGGTAGCTGAGGAATGTGTGCTGGTTGACACGTGCTGCTAACTTCAATAGAGGTCGTACTTTTGGGCTCTGATGGTCTAATGTTGTGGCATTGATTTGATTCAGGAGTTTCATTCTTTGCATCTTTTCTTCTAAGGAAAGTAACTGTTATAGCAAAGTCTGGCATCACCGCCCACGTTTGAAGACGAACTAAGCGAAGCTGCGAAAAAGACAACTACTTAAGTCCTATATATATTACAAACTTATATCAGTAAATATGTATGTATGTATCTTTGTAATCTTCAGATTTATTACTACAGATCTATATCAAAAACAAATATATTGTAAAGAGTGAGTATGTGTTAAATTGTGACTAAGAAAAGACTGACTATTTTATGACCTTGGGTGTTGTTCCTCTACTGCTGTGTTAACTGCCTGTTTGCTTATGGATTTTTTATTGTTAAGCCCTATGATGATGAGTGAGTACTGTATTGAAATAATTGTACTCTTGACATATGTATTAATTTTATATATAAAATTTGATCATAGATAATCTCTTGTATTAATGTGGCCATAATAATCTACTAGTAATGGACGTATTCACAATTAATACATACACGTATATTTTAATGTTTAACACTACTTTTAATAATGATATAATTAATCTAATTATAGTATCAAATATTTATTTTCAAATTTGGTGTTCGACTTGATAAATGTAATAATATACTTTTCAGTCAGTGTTGCCATAGTAACAGTATGTATTTAAGTTTAGCATACTCATATATACTAGACAGTCATAATTGTTTTGGAATTTGGACAATGTATATTATGTGTGCGTGTGTGTGTGTATTGAAAAAATCATATTTCTATAAAGATAATAAGTTATTTGACTACTCATTCATAATAATATAGTTAAGTGTAAAATAATGAACAATAATTATGACTCATATATATGGCAAATGATATGAAACTCATTTTATGTAAATGAGTCATATTGATTTTGGTAATAATGATAGAATTCTATATATATATCTTATATATTCTTTGCAAGAAGAAACTTCAGTCTCTTTCTGCTCATGCCACCATGTCTAATGATTGTGTTATATGTTATGTGTTTCTGGGTTGTTTTTATCTGGATTTGTTATTCAAGAACAATAAATCTTTAATAATATCAGCAGTATCCTCATCAAATTAATAGAATGTTTGATGTTTAGATAGTTAATATTTTACCTTAAATGAAATACTATAGTTACATATTTTAGGTTTCTTGTTTCATATGGCTGTTGGTGCTAGTCTAGTGTTTGCTATATCATTTGCCAATACTCATTTTTTCAATGAGTCTGATACTCATTTTTTCAATGAGTCTGATACCTCATTTTTCAATGAGTCTGATACTCTTTTTTTCAATGAGTCTGATACTCATTTTTAATGAGAGTCTGACACACGCAGAAAAATTATGACAAGTGGACTTGTTTTAATTGTCTTTTTGTGGGTAAAGAACACTAATATATAATAAGTATATCATTTAACTTGTAATATATAGGCTATTGGTTTTAGTTTGTGGCCATTTACATTGTCAAGAGAAGACTCATTCAATACAGTTGGCTGTGAAGCAAAATTAAGAAATTAATTGCTGATTTTAAATCACAACCAATAATTGGAATTGGATCATTGTTAAGTTTTAGTGTTATTGCCTACTTGATCTATATCAGTGGAGTCATCACTTTAACAGCTGGAACGTGAGACCTTAGTATTTTAAAATGATATAGCTACATGATCTCCTATATTTACCACATAATGATAATGTGTGGTAATTGTATTAATCATTGTAAATAAATCTATTATTTAACAGCTAAATGGTTGAAACATTATGGAATCCAAAAATGAATATTATATTACTGGACTCTACAATTTGTTACTTTTGTATATCATACCAAACAATTATATAGTGAGTAATTTGACATGAATTCTACATTCTGTAATAACTCAACTATGTAATCAACAATTTTCAACTATTTAAAAACAAAATTTTAGATTAGTTGGATTACTATGAAATGTAGAATTCATGTTAAATTACTCATTATATAATTTGTTGGTATGATATACAAAATAACTAATTATAGAATCAGTAATTAATATGAATATTGGGTTCCATAAAAGGTTATTAAAATAATATATTAATATTTATAATAATTAATACAATTACCACACATTATTATAATATCTTTTTATCTCTAGGGTTGAAGTGGATTTCCTCCCTGCATTTAAGTCATTTTACCTTGTGCCCTCGTATTTATTGTTGGTTTTTTTCCAGTTCTTATAGTTTCTACATTGATATACAATATTTGGGAGAAGAAGTAGCAGGCTATCTTGTATCCAAACATATGTACAATTCATCACATGTAGTATAATTGTTGACTCTTTAACTAAAACAATTAGATAACACCAACAAGTTGTCTTCTATCAGTTTTAATTGGTTTTTGTTTACTTAATCATGCTTCTATAACAGTACCAGCATTGCAAATTTTTTTTATCATTACCCATATTCATTTTGTAATGGATCTGTCGTTACACTAGTTGGTATATCATTAATGGTGTTGGTCAAAGTAAGTAGTGCTATATTCATAATTTCAAATACATGCACACACACACATATAATATTAACATATAATTTTCTTTTCAGCTTGTTCATCTCCTTCTGTGGAGCCATCTTTTTCTTTTTGCAAATATGCACGGGACAGTTGATGAGACTGATGAGGGTGAGACAGTGAATCTGTACACAGCAGTACAACAAGACTGATGAAGATGAGATGATGATTAATTCAACTACTGAAAATATCCTTTTGATGATGATGAAAAACCATGAAAGACCCTTGGTATCTTGAAAATTGACTTTTGAACCTGTTAAGTCAACAGGCCTCTTTGACTAAAATGTTCATAATATATTTTAGTAGATTTTTTAGTGTCAGTTCAAAAGTTTCTTGTAAGAGAACTGTATTAGTATGTAAAAAAGTATAATGATAAAATTTAAAACCTGACAGTATTTAAAACTCGCAATTATCCTTAATTAATTAATATCAATAATGTTAATTAATAAAAGCATCTTAGGTTCAAGCCATTATTCCCAACAATGGTGATGGGTTGACTACCTGAAAATTTTCCTAATGAAATAGACAGTTTTTATACTGACAGATGGAATCATGAAAGAAAGTATCCAATGAATCTTTTTAATACCATTTGGATTTGGACAATAATAATAATATATATTGAAACAGTACATTTTGTGAAGATAACTAAGTATTTTGGGTAACGAACACATAGGACAAAATGCAGTTTAATTTTGACAAGTGATTTGCCATTGTTCTATTCTACTATCATTACCTTATGAAAGATATTTTTTTTATTTATTACATTGTGTAAGACATTTTGATGAAATTAGGGAAGAAGACAGAAGACAACTTGTTATACTAATTGTTTTAGTTAAGGAGTCAACTATTATACTACATGTGATGAATTGTACATGTGTTTGGATACAACATAGCCTGCTACTTTCTTCGCCCAGATATTGTATATCAATGAAAACTATATATATTGTATATCAATGTAAATGATATATATAGCAAATGTTAGACTAGCGCCTGCTGAGTGGGGGCAGATGACAACAATGATACACCATCTGCTGAGAATAAACCTCTTTTGATGTATCATAGAAATTGAACTTAAAGACTTTATTTATTCTGTTCCTTTTCGATGACAATGTTTTTGCATTTACGTAACGGGTAATTAGTTCACCTTATTGATGTTATACTTGTCGGATCGTCCCGTCAGTTAATTAACCATCTATTACTGGCATTCTAGATAATCCCTTAAACCAAAAGCTACAAAGATCATTCCAGCAAACTTCATCAGGGAAAAATTCTTTTGATCAGCTGTTTCATTTCTTTGCAACTTTCTTCAAAAAAGGTAAGCGACTGTATGCATATAGTACTGGTGTCAAAGTCCGCGTTTAAAAAGGCGAACTAAGCGAAGCGGCAAGACAAATTGTTTGTGTACTATTTACAGCTTATATCAGTAAATATATATGTATCTTATATCTTTATTATTTTCAGATTATTACTACAGATCTATATCAGCATATATATATATATATTGTTATAGAGTATGTGTAAGATTGTAAACTAAGAAAAGACTGACTATATTCATGACCTTGGGTCTTGTTCCTCTACTGCTGTGTTATACTGCCTTGCTTCTTTATGGATTTGTCATTGTTAGAGAAGAAATTTTCTTTGAGTGAGTATTCCACCAAAATAAATGATATACTCTTGACGTATTAAATTATATTTATATAAAGTAATGATTATAGACAGTCTCTTTGATATAATGTGGGCCAAATAATTTACTAGTAATGACAGTATTCACATTTAATACGTACACGTGGGTTGTAATGTTTGAAATTTTTTAATAATTACATAAATTAATCCAATTAAAGTATCAAAACATTTTATTTACAAGTTAGTAAACTTGATAACGTAATAATATACTATTCAGTCACTGTGCCTTAGTTACAGCAATCCTTTCAAGTTTGACGTCTTTCATGATATACTAGATAGTCATAATAGTTTTGGACTATGTATATATATGTGTGTGTGTGTATTGAAACTCATTGAGAAAACTTGTATCTATAAAGAAAAAGAAGCTATTTGATTATCATTCATAATATAGTTAAATGTAAAACTGATAAATACTATTTACAACACATATATCAAATTGATATGATCATGAAACTCATATGACAATTTCATAAAATGAGTCTGTTGGTTTTGATAATGATGATTGAATTCTATACATATTTTTGTTAGTAGTATTAACGTTGATCTCCTTCTGCTCATGCCACCATGTCTAATGGATGTGGTTTTTATGTCCTGTTTCTGGTTGTTTTTATCTGGATTTTGTATCAAGAACAATAAATCTTAATAATATCAGCAGTATCCTCATCAATTAATACAAATCTTTGATGTTTAGATGTAATATTTTACCTTATAAATGAATACTGTAGTTACATATCTTCGGTTTCTTGTTTCATATGCTGTTGGTGCTAGTCTAGTTTATGCCATATCATTTGACTATTATTACAAGGGCATTTCATATGATCTGTCTATGGCGACCAGTAATGACAGTGGAACTTGTTTTAATTGTATTTTTTTGGGGTAAGAAACACCTATTATAAGAAGTATATCATTTAACTGTAATATATATAGCTATTGGTTTTAGTTTGTGGCCATTTCACATTGTCAAGAGAAGACTCATTCAGTACAGTGGCTGTGATGTAAAAATGAGAAAATTAATTGCCAATTTTAAATTGAGACCAATAATTGGAACTGGATCAATTTAAGTTTTAGTGTTTTTGTCTACTTGTTCTATATCAGTGGAGTCATCACTTTTACAACGGAATTGTGAGGCTTAATTACTTTGAAATGAATATTGGTATATGATCTATATACTTTTGTTACCATACCAATGTAAAAAAATATTCAATATTTTAATACTGAGTTGTAGTATACATAGTTGGTTTGTTATGGATGTAGAATTCATGTGAGTTACTCACTATATAATTTGTTGATACAGTGTATAAGCAAAAAATTAGAGTCAGTAATGAATTTTAGATTCCATAATGTTCCAAATTTTAGTTGTTAAAATAACATATTAATTTTTCACAAACTAATACAATTACACACAATTATTATAATGTCTACTTACTATAGGATGAACTGAAACTTTTGTATTTTTTATCGTGCCTTTGTATACAACAGTTGGTGTCTTTCCAGTCCTTATTTTCTACATTGATATACAATATTTGGGAGAAGAAAGTAGCAGGCTATCTTGTATCCAAAACCCATGTACATTCATCCACATGTAGTATAATAGTTGAATTCCTTAACTAAAACAATTAGATAACACCAATAAGTTGTCTTCTATCACTTGCAGTTGGTTTATCTTTATTGGGTCTGCTATATATCGGAACATATATGCACTTATGATCATCTTCATCTGTTATAATTGTAGAGGATCACCCACTGTAGTAGCTGCCTTATTATTAATGATGTTAGTCAATGTAAGTAGTACTATACAGACATTCATGATTTAGAATGATATAATTTAACATATAATTTTTTTCTCAGCTTGTTCTTCTCCCTTCTGTGGAGCCATCTTTTTGTCTTTGCAAATATGAACAGGACAGTTGATGAGACTGACGAGGGTACATTTGAGATGGTGAGTCTGTACACAACAGTTAAACAAACTGATGATGGGTGAGGTGGTGATCCATGAGACTGTTGAAAATGTGCCCACATGATGATGATGATGAAAGGCCACCAAGTGATGTTGAATATCTCTTGGTACCTTCAGTTGAAGATTGACCTTTGAACCTGTTAAGTGGTACCTTCAATTTAATAATTAACCTTTGAGCCTGTTGAGTCAACAGGCTTCTTTAGTGAAACATACATAGCTAGCTACATATATTTTTATAGATATTATATAGTGCCAGTTTGATAGTTTCTTGCAACAGAAATTTATTAGTATATATAAAATTATGATAAAAATATTATAATCCAACAGTACTAGTGAAAGATTTCTCCCTCTATTGTATATATACTATAAAAATGGTTTGTCGTGTTAACAAAAATTATTAATATAACGTGTTGTTATTACAGCAACAATTTTATTAAAATAATATTGTTTTGTCATTATAACTACAATACTTGTAGCTGCTACAATACTTTTTTAATCTACCATGTACCAGTTATGTCTAGACTATTAAAGTTCTTTTAAAGGACGAGTATTGTAATTCAGCATTTTGTTATCATAGAACTTATTAATCAAGTTGATGTATTTCAACTAAAAAATGTTTACATATATTATATATACAAACAATTATCTCCATTGAATTTATGTGTACATAAACTTCAAAAGAAAAGAATTGATAGACATGCTACAGAAAAGTGATGAGTCCTATTAATCAAATATTCTAATATATGATCATTCACCCTCCTATAATATGTACTTCAACAGAAGCAAAATAAAACCAGAAATAACTAAAATTTTGATAATTTTAACAAATTGTAGTAAGTCATCTTCTTGCCAACCATACATGTAGATATGAAGAATTATTTTACACCTCTCCATAAACTTTAACACAATTAAGTCTAACAAAATGAATGATATCCTTTTTATTAATTTTTTATATACTTACTTTATGACTAGAAACTGTTGCTAATAAATTCACCTTTGTCAGCATGTCAGTTATTTCAGTAACAAGGTATCTTCATCTTGCTTGGTGCTTAACTAGGATGTAACACAAAATCACTGGATGCCAATCTGTAAGATTGTAGCAACATAAGGAAAAAATAAAAAGAACATCAGAAGCCAATTATTGTATGCTGACTACAATGGTAGAATTGGTAAGGCAATAGTTGACGATTGTGGCGGTCCTGTACTTGAAAATGGACACAATGTGACCATTACATTATGCATGAACAAGCTGTTAGAGAACACTAGTATACAGTTCATACAAAGATCATACTTTAATCAGGAATTATTCTTTAGATGTGGCTGTTGAGTTTTGTGATTTATTTGGTGTGGTTATAGGAAGATGTCCATGACAAACAGAATTAAATTTTACTTTTACTAATAAAAAGGGTTAAAACGGTTAAAGGGACTATTTAAAGGATTACTAAATATAAAGTAGACATATTTAGTATATTTAACGCACATTAGTATATAGTAAATAAAATATAATGGAAACATAATATTGTTCTCATACAGTAATGTCTTTTAATATCAAATCAAGTTGTCTCTCTGAACTAACAGTATCCCTTCATAATGTAATCCATGTTGTTTTCTCAGGATATTCAATATGGAACTTTTAATAAGAGATTAATGCTATGTGTAACTCTAATTCAGCTAGTCTACGACCTGAGTGTAAGAGAAAGAAATAGAGTCATGTAGAGAGACGAAATATTATAGATATTAAAATATCTTTGTAGTGTAATGAAAAAATAAAACAACTTTCTTTTGTTAAGATAATTGTAGAACAATAGAACAATGGTAAATCAACTATCAAAATCAAACTACATTTTGTCTTGTGTGTTCATTACAGAAATTAACTAAATACTTAGTTATATTTTATAAAATATTATTGTTATAATAACATTACTTTAAAATGACATAGGGTAACATAACACAATCTAACCTTTAGTTTACCATACACATTCTTGGTCCAAATCCAAATGGTAAAAAGGCAAAAAGATTAGTTGGGATACTCTCCTTCACGATTCCATCTGTCAGGGTAAAACTGTCTGGTTTATGAGGAAAATTTTCAGGTAGTCGACCCATCACTAGTGGTTGGAATGAGAACTTGAAACCGTGAGTGATAAGATGTGTTTATTAACAATATAAATATTAATAAATTAATTATAATTGATATGTTTTAATATATAGCTTAAACTTACTCCAGCTGGCACTTTATATCCAGAGAGAATTACATCCTTTTGTAGTGTCCTGATATTAGCTAATATTAAAGGACTACAACCTAATAACAACAAGAAAGTACCAATAAAATTTATAACAATGGATTCATTCACCTTAATGTCTCTTTAACACAATTTCTATGGATAAGCATACTGTGAATATGGGCTGGAGTTACAATCCCATTATCTCTACAACCTTCATAATTTCATCTCGTAATTTGATCTGAACCTCAGGATTAATAGCTAAGTTATAAAGACACCACACCAAAGTATAGGAGGTCTGGAAACATAGAAATAGCACATTAAATTATTAGGAACTGTGTTATTACTGTATCAATTCCTGCAAAAATGAGATCAACAGCATTGCTTGTTAGTTCCTCTTTTGTCATTTATCAAGAGTATCATGTATGTTTAAGAAATCCATTTTTATCAGGAATATCTTCATCTTCATTGGCTAGTTTTGCCTTTGAGAGTTTCCACTTCTGATATTTTCTCTTCCATAAAAGACATGGCTAGTTTATAGATCTATAAACATGAGATATCTAGTGTAATTTCTCTTTTGCCTGTCCATAGGATAATACAATACTTTAAACAAAGATTATATGCTACAAATAAGACTTTAATTTATTAGTAGTAACGATTTTTCTGAATATAGAGAGCTGGGTCGTACTATAGATGGAACATACAAATGACCTTACATAGGTAAACTTAATCATATGATATAATAACATGAGTATTATAATAAAATAACATACTACAGATATGTTGACACAGAACAGATTTTAGTAGAAAGTACTACATGTAGAATTATACTTACCTGCTCTTGACTATTTATAAGTTGTTTCCATAATTTTGTTGGGATATATTTTTATGAGAGGAGGAGGCAAACGAGGCTTTCTGAATACCATCAATGAATATCTGAGTATTATCATGTATCCTGACAGTCTTTGGGTACATTGCCGATATCAAGAGCTCCTAGACGATCCAAAACACCAAGTGTAAAGTACCAACACTACAAAAATGTAAATATCTTACAGGTCACTGTGATTAATACTGATGTGCACTAATCTAGACCTTACTAATGGTAGCTATCCTAGATCATTGTGATAAGTACCGATGTTTACTAGTCTAGATCTTGCATAATAGTAGCTGACCTAGTCACTGTGGTAATACTATGATGTTTACTAGTCTAGAGTGGCTCAATAGTAGCTGACCTAAGTCACTGTGGTAAGTACTAATGTTTACTATCTAGAGCATATAATTGTAGCTATCCTAAATCATTGTGGTATATAGACTTACACTCAAATGACCACTTGAAGAGAGCAGTGTGATATAATCAGCAATAGTGCTGTTTCATCATGTCGTAATGTTTTAACAGCTTTACTAAATCTTCTGATACTTCATTAAATCTTTCATGATATTCTCCCATTTTTCTAGGTACCATCATAAACTGTGAAATAGGGTGACGTTGATGCAACCATTGTTCGCTTGGAACTAAACAAGAAATCAACAGATTATTTTCATGCTACAATAGATATTTGGAGCATGTATCCACATCTACCTGTACAGACATATCCTGCCTACCAAATCACACCCCTACCTACCCTGACCCACCACACATCCCTCCACCTTAATAAGAGACCTTTAGGGATTCTTAGTTTGTCTAGAATTTCATGTATAATAGGTTAGCTCTTCTCTTTCAGGGTTATTTACCTCAGAAAGAAACACAGTCTCTACATCTGTGGCATCACATACACAGACCGTCATGGGATCCAAATATCATCTTTTCTTTGTATATCTTGCCATATTTTTTAACTCTCTCAAAAAAAAGTTTGTGAGCCCTTTCTTTGTATCTAGCATATTCACGGGAAGTACTAGTAGAGGCAAACCTTTAGGTCCTGGTATCTCTGTAGTGTTTTGACTGGTTTGTCACAGAATAGTAGTAGTTTGTAGAGAAAACTTGAGCACAAGAAACGCATTTGCTTGAACACTCTAGCAAGTTTTCATCGTTTGTTTTGGATAATTTAAGGGAGAGCTTCAGTAAAATTAAAAGAAGTAAATAGCCCCAGCAATCGAAAAAAACCAAACAAAACGAAAAACCAAACAAACACAAACAAAACTTATACTAAGAACACTGGATACGCATGGTTTGTCTCGTGGAGTGACAGGGCTACATATGTGACTTTGATCTCATAGTCTGTCTAGAGTAAAAAGAAGTAGCATTTTGTAGTATAATCTAATAAATAGGTATGCTTAAACAAAAACTGATCACGTGCCTTATCTCACTCTAATCGTACATATCATATAGACAGATAGATAGTATAGAAACTAGGATGAAATTTTTGTACCTTTTCACCTCGCCCTAAGGTATTCGTCAATTAGTAAATGTACATGTATGCATGAATCTTTATTATCTTCCATTTATTACGACTCTACAGATCTACATCAGTAAATATGGTATAGAGTGCGTATGTGTAAGATTGTGACCAAGAAAAGATTGATATTTTTCATGACCTTGGTTGTTAATGTTTTTTCGTCTACTGCTGTTTTGTTGCTTGTTTCTTTATGGATTTCTCTTGTTAGAAGACCTTGATCAGGAGTGAGTACTCTCTAAAATAATGATTACTCTATATTAATTTTGAATATTATGAAACATATAAATGCTATTCCAATGATAGATTTATAATCTCCGTATTGATATGGTAATATAATCTACTAGCTATATATTCTTGAACAATATTAATTTTAATACATACCTGTAAATTCATACTGTTTTAAGATTTTGCAATTATAACAGTAGACAAATTATTTACCTACAAAATAATAGACTTGATAGAGATAATATAAATTATTCAATCACTGTTGCCTTAGTAAGCAGTATTCATTAACGTTTGACATTTCTTATATGATATGATATACCAGCTGTGCAGAAGTTATAATTGTTTTGGCCATGCAACATGTATCTACTGAACATCAATGGAAAAAAACAGTCATGCTATAAAGAAGCAAGTTATTTGACCTATTATTCATATATAATTATAGTTTAAAAGTAAGCTGATAATAATAATTATACACAATATGTAAGTGATTTGTAGTATCAAAGGCCGCTATTCTACAAGGGAAGGAAGTCTGAAACAAACTTGCATCAAAGCAACTATGAATGTTGTTGTAGATAAAAGATCACATGACTTAAAAATGAAAAAATAATTTGTCCTGCTCTTGAATACTAATTTACTAATTTACTACAGAGGCTTTTAACTTCAGGAGGGGTCCAGACACAAGCAATTTTCCCTTCCCTTTCATGATTGTCTAATTAACTGATGTGAAACTCATATGGACAATAAATGAGTCATATATGGTTTCATATAGAGGCGTTATGAATAAATTTTATATATATTTGCAGTGTAGTGCACAAATCTTATTCTCACGTCACCATGTCTAATGAATTGTCTGCAGAAATTATATTTCTGGGTTGTTTTTATCTGGATTTGTTATTCAAAACAATAAATCTTTAATAATATACCCCCAGCAGTATCCTCTATATTCAAGGGTTATAACATAATATCATTTAACTTGTAAATATATAGACTATTGGTTTTAGTTTGTGCCATTCATTGTCAAGAGAAAGACTCATTTAGTACAGTTTGGGTGTGATGCCAAAATTAACAACATTATTGCACAGTTTATTATTGTTTAAGTTTTTGTGTTTGTTGCCTACTGATCTATATCAGTGGGAGTCCTACCGTAAACCCGTTGCCTGTGAGCGTATTATAAATTGTATATTATAGCTATATTCCGGTATAGCTTGGTTATCTCGGTTACCACAGTCAACTGTAAAATAGGAAGTTATTTTAATAATTGTATGGTTGGATACAATGAAATGTTAATATGTTACGTAATATATACCAGTATAAGAATGAGAATTCAGGCTTTTTGAAGCAAAAGATCTAAATTCCTTTTAATTTTAAAAAGAAGTTTTGGAGAAAATTTTTAAAACACCTTAAAAAAAGGTTTATAAATTTTATAAAAAACCCTTTAAAACTTGAAAACAATTCTTTTTTTTTTAGGTTATTGTAAATTACTTTAAACCAGAAAAAAAGACCAAATTTTTAGAGATACGAAAAAATTTTTAAATACTTAAAGCCGAGAAGGGTTTATTTTCAAGAAACCACAATATCATGTTAAAATAATTTTGTTTAACCAATTCAAATCTTTAGGTTACAACAATATACATTTAAAACTATTGATAAAATATCTAAATTTTATGGAATTCACATTTATATACATCGACAATAACAAATGGACAGTATGGTGATGGGTTGTAGGACTTCCTGTTTGAATTCCTAGTGATAATTTACAATTTGATAGCATAGGGAAAAGTCAAAAAAACCCATCTCAAAAATTAAAATATAACTCCATTGCTTTATATATAGGTAAAATATTATATTTATTACTTATCGTTTTCAGGTGCGTGGGACTAAAATTGTTCCGGGGACCAATTTTTTAAATTTTC